>NW_026038445.1:0-18377 GCF_023373825.1 Bactrocera dorsalis
TTTTCCAAATGCACTGTCGTTATGGCTATATGACAACTCCAATAACTTCAAAAAGGCTAATTAGCATAAATATGTAAAGTTCATATTTTTACGCAACTTGGTATCGGTTACTTAGTGCATCTGTACTAAAAAACCGATTCTACACCTTAATATAAGATTGTGAAATTTTTTTAAACGCACTGTCGTTATGGCTATATGACAACTCTAATAACCTCAAAACAGCTAATTAGCATAAATATATATAGTTCATATTTTTACGCAACTTGGTATCGATTGCTTAATGTATATGTACTACAAAATCGATTCTACACCTTAATATAAGATTGTGAAATTTTTCCAAATACACTGTCGTTATGGCTATATGACATCTCCAATAACCTCAAAACGGTTAATTAGCATAAATATGTATAGTTCATATTTTCACGCAACTTGGTATCGATTGCTTAGTGCATGTGTACTAAAATATCGATTCTCCGCCCTAATATAAGATTGTGAAATTTTTCCAAATACACTGTCGGTACGGCTATATGATAACTCCAAAAACCTTAAAACGGCTAATTAGCATATATATGTATAGTTCATATTTTTACGCAACTTGGTATAGATTGCTTAATGTATGTGTGCTAAAAAATGGATTCTACACCTTAATATAAGATTGTGAAATTTTTCCAAATACACTGTCGTTATGGCTATATGACAACTCCAATAACCTCAAAACGGTTAATTAGCATAAATATATATAGTTCACATTTTTACGCAACTTGGTATCGAGTGCTTAATGTATATGTACTAAAAAATGGATTCTACACCTTAATATAAGATTGTGAAATTTTTCCAAATACACTGTCGTTACGGCTATATGACATCTCCAGTAACCTCGAAACGGTTAATTATCATAAATATGTATAGTTCATATTTTCACCCAACTTGGTATCGATTGCTTAGTGCATGTGTACTAAAAAATCGATCCTACGCCTTAATATAAGATTGTGAAATTTATCCAAATGAACTGTCGTTACGGCTATATGATATCTCCAATAACCCCAAAACAGCTAATTAGCATAAATATGTAAAGTTCATATTTTTACGAAACTTGGTATCTAGTGCTTATTGTATATGTACTAAAATATCGATTCTGCACCTTAATATAAGATTGTGAAATTTTTCCAAATACACTGTCGTTATGGCTATATGACAACTCCAATAACCTCAAAACAGCTAATTAGCATAAATATGTATAGTTCATATTTTTACGCAGCTTGGTATAGATTGCTTCGTGCATCTGTACTAAAAAATCGATTCTACGCCTTAATATAATATTGTGAAATTTTTCCAAATACTCTATCGTTACGGCTATATGACATCTCCAATAACCTCAAAACAGCTAATTAGCATAAATATGTACAGTTCAAATTTTTACGCAACTTGGTATCGAGTGCTTAATGTATATGTACTAAAAAATGGATTCTACACCTTAATATAAGATTGTGAAATTTTTCCAAATACACTGTGGTTACGGCTATGTGACATCTCCAATAACCTCGAAACGGTTAATTATCATAAATATGTATAGTTCATATTTCCACGCAACTTGGTATCGATTGCTTAGTAAATGTGTACTAAAATATCGATTCTCCGCCTTAATATAAGATTGTGAAATTTTTCCAAATACACTGTCGTTATGGCTATATGACATCTCCAATAACCTCGAAACGGTTAATTAGCATAAATATGTATAGTTCGTATTTTTACGCAACTTGGGATCGGTTACTTAGTGCATATGTACTAAAAAATCGATTCTACACCTTAATATAAGATTGTAAAATTTTTCCAAATACACTGTCTTTATGGCTATATGACAACTCCAATAACCTCAAAACGGCTAATTAACATAAACATGTAAAGTTCATATTTTTACGCAACTTAGTATCGATTACTTAGTGCATATGTACTAAAAAATCGAATCAACACCTTAATATAAGATTGTGAAACTTTTCCAAATACACTGTCGTTACGGCTACATGACATCTCCAATAACCTCAAAACAGCTAATTAGTATAAATTTGTAAAGTTCATATTTTTCTGCAACTTGGTATCGAGTGCTTAATGTATATGTACTAAAAGATCGATTCTACACCTTAATATAAGATTGTGAAATTTTTCCAAATACACTGTCGTTATGGCTATATGACAACTCAAAACGGTAAATTAGCATACATATGTATAGTTCATATTTTTACGCAAGTTGGTATCGAGTGCTTAATGTATATGTACTAAAAAATGGATTCTACACCTTAATATAAGATTGTGAAATTTTTCCAAATGCACTGTCGTTATGGCTATATGACAAATCCAATAACCTCAAAACGGTTAATTAGCATAAATATATCGTCACCTGAAATGCAAATTAACGTAACAACATTTTCAGAAATTTACAGTGGCATGAATGAAACACGGAATAAAATGGAACATGAGTAAAACAAAATATTAATATTGGTTAAACTGGTTTATATATGACCGCAGCAGAACCAGAAAATGTTGAACATATTTAAAATTAATGTATATAATTTGAAGTAGTGAAGCGTAATCAATAAGATACTCAATTCAAATTTTTGATGATACGTTATTTTTTGCATTTCAGTGACGATATATAGTTCATATTTTTACGCAACTTGGTATCGAGTGCTTAATGCATATGTACTAAAAAATGGATTCTACACCTTAATATAAGATTGTGAAATTTTTCCAAATACACTGTCGTTACGGCTATATGACATCTCCAATAACCTCAAAACGGTTAATTAGCACAAATATGTATAGTTCATATTTTCACGCAACTTGGTGTCGATTGCTTAATGCATATGTACTAAAAAATCGATTCTCCGCCTTAATATAAGATTGTGAAATTTTTCCAAATACACTGTCGTTATGGCTATATGACAACTCCAATAACCTCAAAACAGCTAATTAGCATAAATATGTAAAGTTCATATTTTTACGCAACTTGGTATCGGTTACTTAGTGCATATGTACTAAAAAATCGATTCTACACCTTAATATAAGATTGTGAAATTTTTTCAAACGCACTGTCGTTATGGCTATATGACAACTCTAATAACCTCAAAACAGCTAATTAGCATAAATATGTATAGTTCATATTTTTACGCAACTTGGTATCGGTTACTTAGTGCATATGTACTAAAAAATAGATTCTACAACTTAATATAATATTGTACAATTTTTCCAAATACACTGTCTTTATGGCTATATGACAACTCCAATAACCTCAAAACGGTTAATTTGCATATATATGTATAGTTCATATTTTTACGCAACTTGGTATAGATTACTTAGTGCATATGTACTAAAAAATCTATTCTACACCTTAATATAAGATTGTGAAATTTTTTTCCAAATACACTGTCTTTATGGCTATATGACAACTCCAATAACCTCAAAACGGTTAATTTGCATATATATGTATAGTTCATATTTTTACGCAACTTGGTATAGATTCTTAGTGCATATGTACTAAAAAATCTATTCTACAACTTAATACAAGATTATGAAATTTTTCCAAATACACTGTCGTTATGGCTATATGACAACTCCAATAACCTCAAAACGGTTAATTAGCATAAATATGTATAGTTCATATTTTTACGCAACTTGGTATCGATTGCTTAGTGCATGTGTACTAAAAAATCGATTCTACACCTTAATATAAGATTGTGAAATTTTTTCCAAATACACTGTCGTTACGGCTATATGACAACTCCAATAACCTAAAAACGGTTAATTAGCATATAATATGTATAGTTCATATTTTTACGCAACTGGGTATAGATTGCTTAGTGCATATGTACTAAAAAATCGATTCTACACCTTAATATAAGATTGTGAAATTTTTCCAAATACACTGTCGTTATGGCTATATGACATCTCCAATAACCTCAAAACGGTTAATTAGCATAAATATGTATAGTTCATATTTTTACGCAACTTGGTATCGATTGCTTAGTGCATGTGTACTAAAATATCGATTCTACACCTTAATATAAGATTGTGAAATTTTTCCAAATACACTATCGTTACGGCTATATGACATCTCCAATAACCTTAAATCGGCTAATTTGCATATATATGTATAGTTCATATTTTTACGCAACTTGGTATCGATTGCTTAGTGCATATGTACTAAAAAATCGATTCTACACCTTAATATAAGATTGTGAAATTTTTCCAAATACACTGTCGTTACGGCTATATGACATCTCCAATAACCTCAAAACGGTTAATTAGCATAAATATGTATAGTTCATATTTTTACGCAACTTGGTATCGGTTACTTAGTGCATATGTACTAAAAAATCGATTCTACACCTTAATAACGGGTGATTTTTTTGAGGTTAGGATTTTCATGCATTAGTATTTGACAGATCACGTGGGATTTCAGACATGGTGTCAAAGAGAAAGATGCTCAGTATGCTTTGACATTTCATCATGAATAGACTTACTAACGAGCAACGCTTGCAAATCATTGAATTTTATTACCAAAATCAGTGTTCGGTTCGAAATGTGTTTCGCGACAAAATTTTGTTCAGCGATGAGGCTCATTTCTGGTTGAATGGCTACGTAAATAAGCAAAATTGCCGCATTTGGGGTGAAGAGCAACCAGAAAGCCGTTCAAGAACTGCCCATGCATCCCGAAAAATGCACTGTTTGGTGTGGTTTGTACGCTGGTGGAATCATTGGACCGTATTTTTTCAAAGATGCTGTTGGACGCAACGTTACGGTGAATGGCGATCGCTATCGTTCGATGCTAACAAACTTTTTGTTGCCAAAAATGGAAGAACTGAACTTGGTTGACATGTGGTTCAACAAGATGGCGCTACATGCCACACAGCTCGCGATTCTATGGCCATTTTGAGGGAAAAACTTCGGACAACAATTCATCTCAAGAAATGGACCCGTAAAGTTGGCCACCAAGATCATGCGATTTAACGCCTTTAGACTATTTTTTGTGGGGCTACGTCAAGTCTAAAGTCTACAGAAATAAGCCAGCAACTATTCCAGCTTTGGAAGACAACATTTCCGAAGAAATTCGGGCTATTCCGGCCGAAATGCTCGAAAAAGTTGCCCAAAATTGGACTTTCCGAATGGACCACCTAAGACGCAGCCGCGGTCAACATTTAAATGAAATTATCTTCAAAAAGTAAATGTCATGAACCAATCTAACGTTCAAAATAAAGAAGAAAGATTTTGCAAATTTTATGCGTTTTTTTTTTTTAAAAAGTTATCAAGCTCTTAAAAAATCACCCTTTATAAGATTGTGAAATTTTTCCAAATACAGTGTCGTTACGGCTATATGACATCTCCAATAACCTCAAACACTGTCGTTACGGCTATATGACAACTCCAATAACCTCAAAACGGTTAATTAGCATAAATATGTATAGTTCATATTTTTACGCAACTTGGTATCGGTTACTAAGTGCATGTGTACTAAAAAATCGATTCTATGCCTTAATATAATATTGTACAATTTTTCCAAATACACTGTCGTTATGGCTATATGACATCTCCAATAACCTCAAACGGGTTAATTAGCATAAATATGTATAGTTCATATTTTTACGCAACTTGGTATCGAGTGCTTAATGTATATGTACTAAAAAAATCGATTCTACACCTTAATATAAGATTGTGAAATTTTTCCAAATACACTGTCGTTATGGCTATATGACAACTCCAATAACCTCAAAACGGTTAATTAGCATAAATATGTATAGTTCATATTTTTACGCAACTTGGTATCGATTGCTTAGTGCATATGTACTAAAAATCGATTCTACGCCTTAATGTAATATTGTGTAATTTTTCCAAATACACTGTCGTTATGGCTTTATGACATCTCCAATAACCTCAAAACGGTTAATTAGCATAAATATGTACAGGTCATATTTTTACGCAACTTGGTATCGATTGCTTAGTGCATATGTACTAAAAAATCGATTCTACACCTTAATATAAGATTGTGAAATTTTTCCAAATACACTGTCGTTATGGCTATATGACATCTCCAATAACCTCGAAACGGTTAATTAGCATAAATATATATAGTTCATATTTTTACGCAACTTGGTATAGATTGCTTAGTGAATATGTACTAAAAAATCGTACTGTCGTTATGGCTATATGACAACTCCAATAACCTCAAAACGGTTAATTGGCATAAATATGTATAGTTCATATTTTTACGCAACTTGGTATCGGTTACTTAGTGCATATGTACTAAAAAATCGATTCTACACCTTAATATAAGATTGTGAAATTTTTCCAAATACACTGTCGTTATGGCTATATGACAACTCCAATAACCTCAAAACGGTTAATTAGCATAAATATGTATAGTTCATATTTTCACGCAACTTGGTATCGATTGCTTAGTGCATATGTACTAAAAAATCGATTCTACACCTTAATATAAGATTGTGAAATTTTTCCAAATACACTGTCGTTATGGCTATATGACAACTCCAATAACCTCAAAACGGTTAATTAGCATAAATATGTATAGTTCATATTTTTACGCAACTTGGTATCGATTGCTTAGTGTATATGTACTAAAAAATGGATTCTACACCTTAATATAAGATTGTGAAATTTTTCCAAATACACTGTCGTTATGGCTATATGACAACTCCAATAACCTCAAAACGGTTAATTAGCATAATATGTATAGTTCATATTTTTACGCAACTTGGTATAGATTGCTTAGTGCATATGTACTAAAAAATCGATTCTACACCTTAATATAAGATTGTGATTTTTTTCCAAATACACTGTCGTTATGGCTATATGACAACTCCAATAACCTCAAAACGGTTAATTAGCATAAATATGTATAGTTCATATTTTTACGCAACTTGGTATCGATTACTTAGTGCATCTGTACTAAAAAATCGATTCTACACCCTAATATAAGATTGTCAAATATTTCCAAATACACTGTCGTTATGGCTATATAACAACTCCAATAACCTCAAATCGGTGAATTAACGTAAATATGTATAGTTCATATTTTTACGCAACTTGGTATCGATTGTTTAGTGCATATGGACTAAAAAATCGATTCTACACCTTAATATAAGATTTGAAATTTTTCCAAATACACTGTCGTTATGGCTATATGACAACTCCAATAACCTCAAAACGGTTAATTAGCATAAATATGTATAGTTCATATTTTTAGGCAACTTGGTATCGATTGCTTAGTGCATATGTACTAAAAATCGATTCTACACCTTAATATAAGATTGTGAAATTTTTCCAAATACACTGTCGTTATGGCTATATGACAACTCCAATAACCTCAAAACGGTTAATTAGCATAAATATGTATAGTTCATATTTTTACGCAACTTGGTATAGATTGCTTAGTGCATATGGAATAAAAAAACGATTCTACACCTTAATATAAGATTGTGAAATTTTTCCAAATATACTGTCGTTACGGCTATATGATAACTCCAATAACCTCAAAACGGTTAATTAGCATAAATATGTATAGTTCATATTTTTACGCAACTTGGTATCGATTACTTAGTGCATATGTACTAAAAAATCGATTCTACACCTTAATATAAGATTGTGAAATTTTTCCAAATACACTGTCGTTATGGCTATATGACAACTCCAATAACCTCAAAACGGTTAATTAGCATAAATATGTATAGTTCATATTTTTACGCAACTTGGTATCGATTGTTTAGTGCATCTGTACTAAAAAATCGATTCTACACCTTAATATAAGATTGTGAAATTTTTCCAAATACACTGTCGTTATGGCTATATGACAACTCCAATAACCTCAAAACGGTTAATTAGCATACATATGTATAGTTCATATTTTTACGCAGCTTGGTATCGGTTACTTAGTGCATACGTACTAAAAAATCGATTCTACGCCTTAATATAAGATTGTGAATTTTTTCCAAATACACTGTCGTTACGGCTATATGACATCTCCAATAACCTCAAAACAGCTAATTAGCATAAATATGTATAGTTCATATTTTTACGCAACTTGGTATCGATTTCTTAGTGCATATGTACTAAAAAATCGATTCTACACCTTAATATAAGATTGTGAAATTTTTCCAAATACACTGTCGTTATGGCTATATGACAACTCCAATAACCTCAAAACGGTTAATTAGCATAAATATGTATAGTTCATATTTTTACGCAACTTGGTATCGATTGCTTAGTGCATATGAACTAAAAAATCGATTCTACACCTTAATATAAGATTGTGAAATTTTTCCAAATACACTGTCGTTATGGCTATATGACAACTCCAATAACCTCAAAACGGTTAATTAGCATAAATATGTATAGTTCATATTTTTACGCAACTTGGTATCGATTGCTTAGTGCATATGTACTAAAAAATCGATTCTACACCTTAATATAAGATTGTGAAATTTTTCCAAATACACTGTCGTTATGGCTATATGACATCTCCAATAACCTCAAAACGGTTAATTAGCATAAATATGTATAGTTCATATTTTCACGCAACTTGTTAACGATAGCTTAGTGCATAAGTACTAAAAAATCGATCCAACACCTTAATCTCAGATTGTGAAATTTTTCCAAATACACTGTCGTTATGGCTATATGACAACTCCAATAACCTCAAAACGGTTAATTAGCATAAATATGTATAGTTCATATTTTTACGCAACTTGGTATCGATTGCTTAGTGCATGTGTACTAAAAAATCGATTCTACACCTTAATATAAGATTGTGAAATTTTTCCAAATACACTGTCGTTATGGCTATATGACAACTCCAATAACCTCAAAACGGTTAATTAGCATAAATATGTATAGTTCATATTTTTACGCAACTTGGTATCGATTGCTTAGTGCATATGTACTAAAAATGGATTCTACACCTTAATATAAGATTGTGAAATTTTTCCAAATACACTGTCGTTATGGCTATATGACAACTCCAATAACCTCAAAACGGTTAAATAGCATAAATATGTATAGTTCATATTTTTACGCAACTTGGTATAGATTGTTTAGTGCATATGTACTAAAAAATCGATTCTACACCTTAATATAAGATTGTGAAATTTTTCCAAATACACTGTCGTTATGGCTATATGACAACTCCAATAACCTCAAAAGGGTTAATTAGCATAAATATGTATAGTTCATATTTTTACGCAACTTGGTATCGAGTGCTTAGTGCATATGTACTAAAAAATCGATTCTACACCTTAATATATGATTGTGAAATTTTTCCAAATACACTGTCGTTATGGCTATATGACAACGTCAATAACGCCAATAACGTCAAAACGGTTAATTAGCATAAATATGTATAGTTCATGTTTTTACGCAACTTGGTATCGAGTGCTTAATGTAAATGTACTAAAAAATCGATTCTACACCATAATATAAGATTGTGAAATTTTTCCAAATACACTGTCGTTACGGCTATATGACATCTCCAATAACCTCAAAACGGTTAATTAGCATAAATATGTATAGTTCATATTTTTACGCAACTTGGTTTCGAGTGCTTAATGTATATGTACTTAAAAAATGGATTCTACACCTTAATATAAGATTGTGAAATTTTTCCAAATACACTGTCGTTATGGCTATATGACAACTCCAATAACCTCAAAACGGTTAATTAGCATAAATATGTATAGTTCATATTTTTACGCAACTTGGTATCGATTGCTTAGTGCATATGTACTAAAAAATCGATTCTACACCTTAATATAAGATTGTGAAATTTTTCCAAATACACTGTCGTTATGGCTATATGACAACTCCAATAACCTCAAAACGGTTAATTAGCATAAATATGTATAGTTCATATTTTTACGCAACTTGGTATCGATTGCTTAATTTATATGTACTAAAAAATCGATTCTACACCTTAATATAAGATTGTGAAATTTTTCCAAATACACTGTCGTTATGGCTATATGACAACTCCAATAACCTCAAAACGGCTAATTAGCATAAATATGTATAGTTCATATTTTTACGCAACTTGGTATCGATTGCTTAGTGCATATGTACTAAAAAATCGATTCTACACCTTAATATAAGATTGTGAATTTTTTCCAAATAAACTGTCGTTATGGCTATATGACAACTCCAATAACCTCAAAACGGCTTATTAGCATAAATATGTATAGTTCATATTTTTACGCAACTTGGTATCGATTGCTTAGTGCATATGTACTACAAAACAGATTCTACACCTTAATATAAGATTGTGAAATTTTTCCAAATACACTGTCGTTACGGCTATATGACATCTCCAATAACCTCAAAAGGGTTAATTAGCATAAATATGTATAGTTCATATTTTTACGCAACTTGGTATCGGCTACTTAGTGCATCTGTACTAAAAAATCGATTCTACACCTTAATATAAGATTGTGAAATTTTTCCAAATACACTGTCGTTATGGCTATATGACAACTCCAATAACCTCAAAACGGCTAATTAGCATAAATATGTATAGTTCATATTTTTACGCAACTTGGTATCGATTTCTTACTCCATATGTACTAAAAAATCGATTCTACACCTTAATATAACATTGTGAAATTTTTCCAAATACACTGTCGTTACGGCTATATGACAACTCCAATAACCTCAATACAGCTAATTAGCATAAATATGTATAGTTCATATTTTTACGCAACTTGGTATAGATTGCTTAGTGCATGTGTACTAAAATATCGATTCTACACCTAAATATAAGATTGTGAAATTTTTCCAAATTCACTGTCGTTATGGCTATATGACAACTCCAATAACCTCAAAACGGTTAATTAGCATAAATATGTATAGTTCATATTTTTACGCAACTTGGTATCGACTACTTAGTGCATATGTAATACAAAATCGATTCTACACCTTAATATAAGATTGTGAAATTTTTCCAAATACACTGTCGTTATGGCTTTATTACATCTGCAATAACCTCGAAACGGTTAATTAGCATAAATATGTATAGTTCGTATTTTTACGCAACTTGGTATCGATTGCTTAATGTATATGTACTAAAAAATCGATTCCACACCTTAATATAAGATTGTGAAATTTTTCCAAATACACTGTCGTTATGGCTATATGACAACTCCAATAACCTCAAAACGGTTAATTAGCATAAATATGTATAGTTCATATTTTTACGCAACTTGGTATCGATTACATAGTGCATATGTACTAAAAAATGGATTCTACACCTTAATATAAGATTGTGAAATTTTTCCAAATACACTGTCGTTATGGCTATATGACAACTCCAATAACCTCAAAACGGTTAATTAGCATAAATATGTATAGTTCATATTTTTACGCAACTTGGTATCGGTTACTTAGTGCATATGTACTAAAAAATCGATTCTACACCTTAATATAAGATTGTGAAATTTTTCCAAATACACTGTCGTTACGGCTATATGACATCTCCAATAACCTCAAAACGGTTAATTAGCATAAATATGTATAGTTCATATTTTTACGCAACTTGGTATAGATTGCTTAATGTATATGTACTACAAAATCGATTCTACACCTTAATATAAGATTGTGAAATTTTTTCCAAATACACTGTCGTTATGGCTATATGACATCTCCAATAACCTCAAAACGGTTAATTAGCATAAATATGTATAGTTCATATTTTTACGCAACTTGGTATCGGTTACTTAGTGCATCTGTACTAAAAAATCGATTCTACACCTTAATATAAGATTGTGAAATTTTTCCAAATACACTGTCGTTACGGCTATATGACAACTCCAATAATCTCAAAACAGCTAATTAGCGTAAATATGTATAGTGCATATTTTTACGCAACTTGGTATCGATTGTTTAGTGCATATGGACTAAAAAATCGATTCTACACCTTAATATAAGATTGTGAAATTTTTCCAAATACACTGTCGTTACGGCTATATGACATCTCCAATAACCTCAAAACAGCTAATTAGCATAAATATGTATAGTTCATATTTTTACGCAACTTGGTATCGAGTGCTTAATGTATATGTACTAAAATGGATTCTACACCTTAATATAAGATTGTGAAATTTTACCAAATGCACTGTCGTTATGGCTATATGACAACTCCAATAACCTCAAAACAGCTAATTAGCATATATATGTATAGTTCATATTTTTACGCAACTTGGTATCGGTTACTTAGTGCATCTGTACTAAAATATCGATTCTACACCTTAATATAAGATTGTGAAATTTTTCCAAATACACTGTCGTTATGGCTATATGACAACTCCAATAACCTCAAAACGGTTAATTAGCATAAATATATATAGTTCATATTTTTACGCAACTTGGTATAGATTGCTTAGTGCATCTGTACTAAAAAATCGATTCTACACCTTAATATAAGATTGTGAAATTTTTCCAAATACACTGTCGTTATGGCTATATGACATCTCCAATAACCTCGAAACGGTTAATTATCATAAATATGTATAGTTCATATTTTTACGCAACTTGGTATCGAGTGCTGATCCTCCGCCTTAATATAAGATTGTGAAATTTTTCCAAATACACTGTCGTTATGGCTATATGACAACTCCAATAACCTCAAAAAGCCTAATTAGCATAAATATGTATAGTTCATATTTTTACGCAACTTGGTATCGATTACTTAGTACATATGTACTAAAAAATGGATTCTACACCTTAATATAAGATTGTGAAATTTTTCCAAATACACTGTCGTTATGGCTATATGACAACTCCAATAACCTCAAAACGGTTAATTAGCATAAATATGTATAGTTCATATTTTTACGCAACTTGGTATCGATTTCTTAGTGCATACGTACTACAAAATCGATTCTACACCTTAATATAAGATTGTGAAATTTTTCCAAATACACTGTCGTTACGGCTATATGACATCTCCAATAACCTCAAAACGGTTAATTAGCATAAATATGTATAGTTCATATTTTTACGCAACTTGGTATCGACTGCGTAATGTACATGTACTAAAAAATGGATTCTACACCTTAATATAAGATTGTGAAATTTTTCCAAATACACTGTCGTTACGGCTATATGACATCTCCAATAACCTCAAAACGGTTAATTAGCATAAATATGTATAGTTCATATTTTTACGCAACTTTGTATCGACTGCGTAATGTACATATACTAAAAAATGGATTCTACACCTTAATATAAGATTGTGAAATTTTTCCAAATACACTGTCGTTATGGCTATATGACAACTCCAATAACCTCAAAACGGTTAATTAGCATAAATATGTATAGTTCATATTTTTACGCAACTTGGTATCGATTTCTTAGTGCATATGTACTAAAAAATCGATTCTACACCTTAATATAAGATTGTGAAATTTTTCCAAATACACTGTCGTTACGGCTATATGACATCTCCAATAACCTCAAAACGGTTAATTAGCATAAATATGTATAGTTCATATTTTTACGCAACTTGGTATCGACTGCGTAATGTACATGTACTAAAAAATGGATTCTACACCTTAATATAAGATTGTGAAATTTTTCCAAATACACTGTCGTTACGGCTATATGACATCTCCAATAACCTCAAAACAGCTAATTAGCATAAATATGTACAGTTCATATTTTTACGCAACTTTGTATCGAGTGCTTAATGTATGTGTGCTAAAAAATGGATTCTACACCTTAATATAAGATTGTGAAATTTTTCCAAATACACTGTCGTTACGGCTATATGACATCTCCAATAACTTCAAAACAGCTAATTAGCATATATATGTATAGTTCATATTTTTACGCAACTTGGTATCGATTGCTTAGTGCATGTGTACTAAAAAATGGATTCTACACCTTAATATAAGATTGTGAAATTTTTCCAAATACACTGTCGTTATGGTTATGTGGCAACTCCAATAACCTCAAAACAGCTAATTAGCATAAATATGTATAGTTCATATTTTTACGCAACTTGGTATAGATTGCTTAGTGCATCTGTACTAAAAAATCGATTCTACACCTTAATATAAGATTGTGAAATTTTTCCAAATACACTGTCGTTATGGCTATATGACAACTCCAATAACCTCAAAACGGTTAATTAGCATAAATATGTATAGTTCATATTTTTACGCAACTTGGTATAGATTGCTTAGTGCATCTGTACTAAAAAATCGATTCTACACCTTAATATAAGATTGTGAAATTTTTCCAAATACACTGTCGTTATGGCTATATGACATCTCCAATAACCTCAAAACGGTTAATTATCATAAATATGTATAGTTCATATTTTTACGCAACTTGGTATCGATTGCTTAATGTATATGTACTAAAAAATGGATTCTACACCTTAATATAAGATTGGGTAATTTTTCCAAATACACCGTCGTTATGGCTGTATGGCAACTCCAATAACCTTAAAACGGCTAATTTGCATATATATGTATAGTTCATATTTTTACGCAGCTTGGTATAGATTGCTTAGTGCATGTGTACTAAAATATCGATTCCACACCTTAATATAAGATTGTGAAATTTTTCCAAATACACTGTCGTTATGGCTATATGACAACTCCAATAACCTCAAAACGGTTAATTAGCATAAATATGTATAGTTCATATTTTTACGCAACTTTGTATCGACTGCGTTATGTACATATACTAAAAAACGGATTCTACACCTTAATAGAAGATTGTGAAATTTTTCCAAATACACTGTCGTTACGGGTATATGATAACTCCAAAAACCTTAAAACGGCTAATTAGCATATATATGTATAGTTGATATTTTTACGCAACTTGGGATCGGTTACTTAGTGCATATGTACTAAAAAATCGATTCTACACCTTAATATAAGATTGTGAAATTTTTCCAAATACACTGTCGTTACGGCTATATGACATCTCCAATAACCTCAAAACGGTTAATTAGCATAAATATGTATAGTTCATATTTTCACGCAACTTGGTATCGACTGCGTAATGTACATGTACTAAAAATGGATTCTACACCTTAATATAAGATTGTGAAATTTTTCCAAATACACTGTCGTTACGGCTATATGACATCTCCAATAACCTCGAAACAGCTAATTAGCATAAATATGTATAGTTCATATTTTAACGCAACTTGGTATAGATTCCTTAGTGCATACGTACTAAAAAATCGATTCTACACCTTAATATAAGATTGTGAAATTTTTCCAAATACACTGTCGTTACGGCTATATGACATCTCCAATAAACTCAAAACGGTTAATTAGCATAAATATGTATAGTTCATATTTTCACGCAACTTGGTATCGACTGCGTAATGTACATGTACTAAAAAATGGATTCTACACCTTAATATAAGATTGTGAAATTTTTCCAAATACACTGTCGTTACGGCTATATGACATCTCCAATAAACTCAAAACGGTTAATTAGCATAAATATGTATAGTTCATATTTTCACGCAACTTTGTATCGAGTGCTTAATGTATGTGTGCTAAAAAATGGATTCTACACCTTAATATAAGATTGTGAAATTTTTCCAAATACACTGTCGTTATGGCTATATGACATCTCCAATAACCTCAAAACGGTTAATTAGCATAAATATATATAGTTCATATTTTTACGCAACTTGGTATCGAGTGCTTAATGTATATGTACTAAAAAATGGATTCTACACCTTAATATAAGATTGTGAAATTTTTCCAAATACACTGTCGTTATGGCTATATGACATCTCCAATAACCTCAAAACAGCTAATTAGCATAAATATGTATAGTTCATATTTTTACGCAACTTGGTATAGATTCCTTAGTGCATACGTACTAAAAAATCGATTCTACACCTTAATATAAGATTGTGAAATTTTTCCAAATACACTGTCGTTATGGCTATATGACAACTCCAAAAACCTTAAAACGGCTAATTAGCATATATATGTATAGTTCATATTTTACGCAACTTGGTATCGAGTGCTTAGTGCATATGTACTAAAAAATCGATTCTACACCTTAATATAAGATTGTGAAATTTTTCCAAATACACTGTCGTTACGGCTATATGACATCTCCAAAAACCTCAAAACAGCTAATTAGCATAAATATGTATAGTTCATATTTTTACGCAACTTGGTATAAATTGCTTAGTGCATATGTACTACAAAATCGATTCTACACCTTAATATAAGATTGTGAAATTTTTCCAAATACACTGTCGTTATGGCTATATGACATCTCCAATAACCTCGAAACAGCTAATTAGCATAAATATGTATAGTTCATATTTTAACGCAACTTGGTATAGATTCCTTAGTGCATACGTACTACAAAATCGATTCTACACCTTAATATAAGATTGTGAAATTTTTCCAAATACACTGTCGTTACGGCTATATGACATCTCCAATAACCTCAAAACAGCTAATTAGCATAAATATGTATAGTTCATATTTTTACGCAACTTGGTATAGATTGCTTAGTGCATATGTACTACAAAATCGATTCTACACCTTAATATAAGATTGTGAAATTTTTCCAAATACACTGTCGTTACGGCTATATGACATCTCCAAAAACCTCAAAACAGCTAATTAACATAAATATGTATAGTTCATATTTTTACGCAACTTGGTATAGATTGCTTAGTGCATATGTACTACAAAATCGATTCTACACCTTAATATAAGATTGTGAAATTTTTCCAAATACACTGTCGTTATGGCTATATGACAACTCCAATAACCTCAAAACGGTTAATTAGCATAAATATATATAGTACATATTTTTACGCAACTTGGTATCGATTGCTTAATGTATATGTACTAAAAAATCGATTCTACACCTTAATATAAGATTGTGAATTTTTCCAAATACACTGTCGTTATGGCTATATGAACACTCCAAAAACCTTAAAACGGCTAATTAGCAGAAATATGTATAGTTCATATTTTTACGCAACTTGGTATAGATTGCTTAATGTATATGTACTAAAAAATGGATTCTACACTGTTGGAAATATATATACGTGGCAACACTTCCCATCACTATTTTCCGTTATCCTCATCTCTTTGCATACTAGTTTGTATTCCTTTTTCTTACTCGCTTCATTTTAGTCTATCACAATAAATCAAAGCAACAGGTTATGGGCCCAGCGCACTGCTGTGTGTCGGCATTCGCGAATTTGAAATTGTGTGATAAACTTGTGCGTACGCGTTGTTGTGTCTATAGCGAAAGACTGTGTGTCGGTATTTAAATTCGTAAACGCAAATAATTATACTGTCCGTCGGTGTATTATAGTTTTAAAAGACAATGAGTGCGTTTTTCCAAATCGAAAAATTGGACGATTCCAATTACGCGTCGTGGTCGGTGCAAATGAAAAGTGTTCTTGTACACTCCGATCTGTGGAGCGTTGTGTGTGGCCGTGAGGTCAAATCAGATAATATGACTATTGCGGAAAAAGCCGCATATGATATTAAAAATGAAAAAGCATTGGCTTCAATTTTACTTTGTGTAAAACCGTCAGAAATAAATCATGTGAAGCATTTGACAAGCGCATTGGTAGCGTGGAATAAGTTCCGCGAAATACATCAGCCAAAAGGGCCTGCGCGAAAGATATTGTTGTTTAAAAAACTATTACAACTAAATATGTTTGAAGGGACTGCTATTGCAAATCATATAAACGAATTTTGTGGAATTCGCGAGAGTCTCTCTGAAATAGAAGTTGAACTTCCAGAGGAAATATTAGTGATAATTTTATTATCAAGTTTGCCGGCGCAATATGAAAATTTTGTTGTTGCAATGGAAACACGGGAAGCATTACCATCATTTAATGCGTTAAAAGTGAAATTACTGGAAGAGGGTGCGCGGCAATGTGCAATTGAAGAAAAACAAGAAAAAAGTACAGAAGTGCTAATGCAAGCTAAGACATGTGTATCTAGTAATTTCCAGAACAAAAACAAAGCAAGTGTAGCAAACGGTTTAGGAAACATCAACAGGAACAGTAAAAACGGTAAAAATGCCAAGTGTTTCAATTGCGGTCGGCGTGGACATTTCGCAGCAGCATGTAGACAGCCAAAAAAGAGTGAGTGCAAGCAAGAAAGCAACAGGGTTGAACGGTCTTGTTTTATGATGCATACAAACACGAATAACGGAAACGTGTCGGCGACGCATACTTGGTGCGTGGATAGCGGTGCAACTTCGCATTTGTGTTGCGACCGCAGCTTGTTTTCAAAATATACGGACGCTAGTGAAAAAATTTGGTTAGCTGGTGGACAGTGATATTGACGCAGTAGGCCGCGGCG
>NW_026038446.1:0-18253 GCF_023373825.1 Bactrocera dorsalis
GAGCGAATCTTTTTTGTGAGTATACACTTATGTATGCTATACAAATGTCATCAACAATAGTTAAAACAAACGTTGCATACTTTTAATTGCATCTTATTTGTGAGTATGCACTTATGTATGCTATCCCGAAGTCACCAATAATAGTTGAAACTTGGTCAGCTACTTCGAGCCTAGTTTGAATAATATTTATAGACCAAAGCATATGAAATATATGACGAACTAGCTATACTTCTCAACCGTTTTCTATTCCACTACTTATAAAGGCTGCGCATATCAGTCAACTAGAAAATTTGTTGAAAGCTTTCAAATTCTTGCGGTTAGGATCGTTGAGTAGGTAGAGCAGGCAAAGGGGGAGCGCGAGTTAATACAAAAAAAAAAGATAAGAATGTGATTGGATAAAATGAAAATAGAAACGTAATAATGGATGCGGAGGAAATAACGTTGACAAATTTGGACGGGTGGGTTGAGGGGAGAAAATATATACACATAATAACATACCCAGAACTTGGAAGCGAGAGGATACTGCTATTATTTTTTTTAAATGGCCGCCAAAAGTACATACAAATTTACCTATATTCTCGCTACCTCTTGTTCGCCTATATTCACGCCCCCGATGGGGGCTTGGGGGAAAATCATACATATCCTGAAAGTTCTTCAAAATACCTATCCGGTGCAATTTATTTGACCCACCTAGGCCCAATACTTTAGCCGCTAGAGCGTTTTCAAGGTTACAAAAAACAGTGTGATTTTTATCAATTTGTTACATAATTTTGTGAACGCTTCATAAAAGCCCCTGGTGGGGCTAGAGGGGAGCTTGAGGGCTTTTCTGAAAGCCCCAGGTGTGAACTAACTCGCAAATTAGTTTTCATCCCCCCCGGCCCCATACCCCCCGAAATGTAGTTACCCCAAAGGTCGAACATGGTGAAAAAACAATAAAAACGTACTTACCTTTGTTTTTGTGATAACTCAGCACCTGTTCAATCCTTATCAGTGATTTATACCTCTAATTAATCTACAAACGTGCCGCTACATGAATCACATAGTTTTCGTTATTATTTGATTCCCGTTTTTTTTTAAATGGCCGCCAAAAGTACATACAAATTTACCTATATTCTCGCTACCTCTTGTTCGCCTATATTCACGCCCCCGATGGGGGCTTGGGGGAAAATCATACATATCCTGAAAGTTCTTCAAAATACCTATCCGGTGCAATTTATTTGACCCACCTAGGCCCAATACTTTAGCCGCTAGAGCGTTTTCAAGGTTACAAAAAACAGTGTGATTTTTATCAATTTGTTACATAATTTTGTGAACGCTTCATAAAAGCCCCTGGTGGGGCTAGAGGGGAGCTTGAGGGCTTTTCTGAAAGCCCCAGGTGTGAACTAACTCGCAAATTAGTTTTCATCCCCCCCGGCCCCATACCCCCCGAAATGTAGTTACCCCAAAGGTCGAACATGGTGAAAAAACAATAAAAACGTACTTACCTTTGTTTTTGTGATAACTCAGCACCTGTTCAATCCTTATCAGTGATTTATACCTCTAATTAATCTACAAACGTGCCGCTACATGAATCACATAGTTTTCGTTATTATTTGATTCCCGTTTTTTTTTAAATGGCCGCCAAAAGTACATACAAATTTACCTATATTCTCGCTACCTCTTGTTCGCCTATATTCACGCCCCCGATGGGGGCTTGGGGGAAAATCATACATATCCTGAAAGTTCTTCAAAATACCTATCCGGTGCAATTTATTTGACCCACCTAGGCCCAATACTTTAGCCGCTAGAGCGTTTTCAAGGTTACAAAAAACAGTGTGATTTTTATCAATTTGTTACATAATTTTGTGAACGCTTCATAAAAGCCCCTGGTGGGGCTAGAGGGGAGCTTGAGGGCTTTTCTGAAAGCCCCAGGTGTGAACTAACTCGCAAATTAGTTTTCATCCCCCCCGGCCCCATACCCCCCGAAATGTAGTTACCCCAAAGGTCGAACATGGTGAAAAAACAATAAAAACGTACTTACCTTTGTTTTTGTGATAACTCAGCACCTGTTCAATCCTTATCAGTGATTTATACCTCTAATTAATCTACAAACGTGCCGCTACATGAATCACATAGTTTTCGTTATTATTTGATTCCCGTTTTTTTTTAAATGGCCGCCAAAAGTACATACAAATTTACCTATATTCTCGCTACCTCTTGTTCGCCTATATTCACGCCCCCGATGGGGGCTTGGGGGAAAATCATACATATCCTGAAAGTTCTTCAAAATACCTATCCGGTGCAATTTATTTGACCCACCTAGGCCCAATACTTTAGCCGCTAGAGCGTTTTCAAGGTTACAAAAAACAGTGTGATTTTTATCAATTTGTTACATAATTTTGTGAACGCTTCATAAAAGCCCCTGGTGGGGCTAGAGGGGAGCTTGAGGGCTTTTCTGAAAGCCCCAGGTGTGAACTAACTCGCAAATTAGTTTTCATCCCCCCCGGCCCCATACCCCCCGAAATGTAGTTACCCCAAAGGTCGAACATGGTGAAAAAACAATAAAAACGTACTTACCTTTGTTTTTGTGATAACTCAGCACCTGTTCAATCCTTATCAGTGATTTATACCTCTAATTAATCTACAAACGTGCCGCTACATGAATCACATAGTTTTCGTTATTATTTGATTCCCGTTTTTTTTTAAATGGCCGCCAAAAGTACATACAAATTTACCTATATTCTCGCTACCTCTTGTTCGCCTATATTCACGCCCCCGATGGGGGCTTGGGGGAAAATCATACATATCCTGAAAGTTCTTCAAAATACCTATCCGGTGCAATTTATTTGACCCACCTAGGCCCAATACTTTAGCCGCTAGAGCGTTTTCAAGGTTACAAAAAACAGTGTGATTTTTATCAATTTGTTACATAATTTTGTGAACGCTTCATAAAAGCCCCTGGTGGGGCTAGAGGGGAGCTTGAGGGCTTTTCTGAAAGCCCCAGGTGTGAACTAACTCGCAAATTAGTTTTCATCCCCCCCGGCCCCATACCCCCCGAAATGTAGTTACCCCAAAGGTCGAACATGGTGAAAAAACAATAAAAACGTACTTACCTTTGTTTTTGTGATAACTCAGCACCTGTTCAATCCTTATCAGTGATTTATACCTCTAATTAATCTACAAACGTGCCGCTACATGAATCACATAGTTTTCGTTATTATTTGATTCCCGTTTTTTTTTAAATGGCCGCCAAAAGTACATACAAATTTACCTATATTCTCGCTACCTCTTGTTCGCCTATATTCACGCCCCCGATGGGGGCTTGGGGGAAAATCATACATATCCTGAAAGTTCTTCAAAATACCTATCCGGTGCAATTTATTTGACCCACCTAGGCCCAATACTTTAGCCGCTAGAGCGTTTTCAAGGTTACAAAAAACAGTGTGATTTTTATCAATTTGTTACATAATTTTGTGAACGCTTCATAAAAGCCCCTGGTGGGGCTAGAGGGGAGCTTGAGGGCTTTTCTGAAAGCCCCAGGTGTGAACTAACTCGCAAATTAGTTTTCATCCCCCCCGGCCCCATACCCCCCGAAATGTAGTTACCCCAAAGGTCGAACATGGTGAAAAAACAATAAAAACGTACTTACCTTTGTTTTTGTGATAACTCAGCACCTGTTCAATCCTTATCAGTGATTTATACCTCTAATTAATCTACAAACGTGCCGCTACATGAATCACATAGTTTTCGTTATTATTTGATTCCCGTTTTTTTTTAAATGGCCGCCAAAAGTACATACAAATTTACCTATATTCTCGCTACCTCTTGTTCGCCTATATTCACGCCCCCGATGGGGGCTTGGGGGAAAATCATACATATCCTGAAAGTTCTTCAAAATACCTATCCGGTGCAATTTATTTGACCCACCTAGGCCCAATACTTTAGCCGCTAGAGCGTTTTCAAGGTTACAAAAAACAGTGTGATTTTTATCAATTTGTTACATAATTTTGTGAACGCTTCATAAAAGCCCCTGGTGGGGCTAGAGGGGAGCTTGAGGGCTTTTCTGAAAGCCCCAGGTGTGAACTAACTCGCAAATTAGTTTTCATCCCCCCCGGCCCCATACCCCCCGAAATGTAGTTACCCCAAAGGTCGAACATGGTGAAAAAACAATAAAAACGTACTTACCTTTGTTTTTGTGATAACTCAGCACCTGTTCAATCCTTATCAGTGATTTATACCTCTAATTAATCTACAAACGTGCCGCTACATGAATCACATAGTTTTCGTTATTATTTGATTCCCGTTTTTTTTTAAATGGCCGCCAAAAGTACATACAAATTTACCTATATTCTCGCTACCTCTTGTTCGCCTATATTCACGCCCCCGATGGGGGCTTGGGGGAAAATCATACATATCCTGAAAGTTCTTCAAAATACCTATCCGGTGCAATTTATTTGACCCACCTAGGCCCAATACTTTAGCCGCTAGAGCGTTTTCAAGGTTACAAAAAACAGTGTGATTTTTATCAATTTGTTACATAATTTTGTGAACGCTTCATAAAAGCCCCTGGTGGGGCTAGAGGGGAGCTTGAGGGCTTTTCTGAAAGCCCCAGGTGTGAACTAACTCGCAAATTAGTTTTCATCCCCCCCGGCCCCATACCCCCCGAAATGTAGTTACCCCAAAGGTCGAACATGGTGAAAAAACAATAAAAACGTACTTACCTTTGTTTTTGTGATAACTCAGCACCTGTTCAATCCTTATCAGTGATTTATACCTCTAATTAATCTACAAACGTGCCGCTACATGAATCACATAGTTTTCGTTATTATTTGATTCCCGTTTTTTTTTAAATGGCCGCCAAAAGTACATACAAATTTACCTATATTCTCGCTACCTCTTGTTCGCCTATATTCACGCCCCCGATGGGGGCTTGGGGGAAAATCATACATATCCTGAAAGTTCTTCAAAATACCTATCCGGTGCAATTTATTTGACCCACCTAGGCCCAATACTTTAGCCGCTAGAGCGTTTTCAAGGTTACAAAAAACAGTGTGATTTTTATCAATTTGTTACATAATTTTGTGAACGCTTCATAAAAGCCCCTGGTGGGGCTAGAGGGGAGCTTGAGGGCTTTTCTGAAAGCCCCAGGTGTGAACTAACTCGCAAATTAGTTTTCATCCCCCCCGGCCCCATACCCCCCGAAATGTAGTTACCCCAAAGGTCGAACATGGTGAAAAAAAAAAAAAAACGTACTTACCTTTGTTTTTGTGATAACTCAGCACCTGTTCAATCCTTATCAGTGATTTATACCTCTAATTAATCTACAAACGTGCCGCTACATGAATCACATAGTTTTCGTTATTATTTGATTCCCGTTTTTTTTTAAATGGCCGCCAAAAGTACATACAAATTTACCTATATTCTCGCTACCTCTTGTTCGCCTATATTCACGCCCCCGATGGGGGCTTGGGGGAAAATCATACATATCCTGAAAGTTCTTCAAAATACCTATCCGGTGCAATTTATTTGACCCACCTAGGCCCAATACTTTAGCCGCTAGAGCGTTTTCAAGGTTACAAAAAACAGTGTGATTTTTATCAATTTGTTACATAATTTTGTGAACGCTTCATAAAAGCCCCTGGTGGGGCTAGAGGGGAGCTTGAGGGCTTTTCTGAAAGCCCCAGGTGTGAACTAACTCGCAAATTAGTTTTCATCCCCCCCGGCCCCATACCCCCCGAAATGTAGTTACCCCAAAGGTCGAACATGGTGAAAAAACAATAAAAACGTACTTACCTTTGTTTTTGTGATAACTCAGCACCTGTTCAATCCTTATCAGTGATTTATACCTCTAATTAATCTACAAACGTGCCGCTACATGAATCACATAGTTTTCGTTATTATTTGATTCCCGTTTTTTTTTAAATGGCCGCCAAAAGTACATACAAATTTACCTATATTCTCGCTACCTCTTGTTCGCCTATATTCACGCCCCCGATGGGGGCTTGGGGGAAAATCATACATATCCTGAAAGTTCTTCAAAATACCTATCCGGTGCAATTTATTTGACCCACCTAGGCCCAATACTTTAGCCGCTAGAGCGTTTTCAAGGTTACAAAAAACAGTGTGATTTTTATCAATTTGTTACATAATTTTGTGAACGCTTCATAAAAGCCCCTGGTGGGGCTAGAGGGGAGCTTGAGGGCTTTTCTGAAAGCCCCAGGTGTGAACTAACTCGCAAATTAGTTTTCATCCCCCCCGGCCCCATACCCCCCGAAATGTAGTTACCCCAAAGGTCGAACATGGTGAAAAAACAATAAAAACGTACTTACCTTTGTTTTTGTGATAACTCAGCACCTGTTCAATCCTTATCAGTGATTTATACCTCTAATTAATCTACAAACGTGCCGCTACATGAATCACATAGTTTTCGTTATTATTTGATTCCCGTTTTTTTTTAAATGGCCGCCAAAAGTACATACAAATTTACCTATATTCTCGCTACCTCTTGTTCGCCTATATTCACGCCCCCGATGGGGGCTTGGGGGAAAATCATACATATCCTGAAAGTTCTTCAAAATACCTATCCGGTGCAATTTATTTGACCCACCTAGGCCCAATACTTTAGCCGCTAGAGCGTTTTCAAGGTTACAAAAAACAGTGTGATTTTTATCAATTTGTTACATAATTTTGTGAACGCTTCATAAAAGCCCCTGGTGGGGCTAGAGGGGAGCTTGAGGGCTTTTCTGAAAGCCCCAGGTGTGAACTAACTCGCAAATTAGTTTTCATCCCCCCCGGCCCCATACCCCCCGAAATGTAGTTACCCCAAAGGTCGAACATGGTGAAAAAACAATAAAAACGTACTTACCTTTGTTTTTGTGATAACTCAGCACCTGTTCAATCCTTATCAGTGATTTATACCTCTAATTAATCTACAAACGTGCCGCTACATGAATCACATAGTTTTCGTTATTATTTGATTCCCGTTTTTTTTTAAATGGCCGCCAAAAGTACATACAAATTTACCTATATTCTCGCTACCTCTTGTTCGCCTATATTCACGCCCCCGATGGGGGCTTGGGGGAAAATCATACATATCCTGAAAGTTCTTCAAAATACCTATCCGGTGCAATTTATTTGACCCACCTAGGCCCAATACTTTAGCCGCTAGAGCGTTTTCAAGGTTACAAAAAACAGTGTGATTTTTATCAATTTGTTACATAATTTTGTGAACGCTTCATAAAAGCCCCTGGTGGGGCTAGAGGGGAGCTTGAGGGCTTTTCTGAAAGCCCCAGGTGTGAACTAACTCGCAAATTAGTTTTCATCCCCCCCGGCCCCATACCCCCCGAAATGTAGTTACCCCAAAGGTCGAACATGGTGAAAAAACAATAAAAACGTACTTACCTTTGTTTTTGTGATAACTCAGCACCTGTTCAATCCTTATCAGTGATTTATACCTCTAATTAATCTACAAACGTGCCGCTACATGAATCACATAGTTTTCGTTATTATTTGATTCCCGTTTTTTTTTAAATGGCCGCCAAAAGTACATACAAATTTACCTATATTCTCGCTACCTCTTGTTCGCCTATATTCACGCCCCCGATGGGGGCTTGGGGGAAAATCATACATATCCTGAAAGTTCTTCAAAATACCTATCCGGTGCAATTTATTTGACCCACCTAGGCCCAATACTTTAGCCGCTAGAGCGTTTTCAAGGTTACAAAAAACAGTGTGATTTTTATCAATTTGTTACATAATTTTGTGAACGCTTCATAAAAGCCCCTGGTGGGGCTAGAGGGGAGCTTGAGGGCTTTTCTGAAAGCCCCAGGTGTGAACTAACTCGCAAATTAGTTTTCATCCCCCCCGGCCCCATACCCCCCGAAATGTAGTTACCCCAAAGGTCGAACATGGTGAAAAAACAATAAAAACGTACTTACCTTTGTTTTTGTGATAACTCAGCACCTGTTCAATCCTTATCAGTGATTTATACCTCTAATTAATCTACAAACGTGCCGCTACATGAATCACATAGTTTTCGTTATTATTTGATTCCCGTTTTTTTTTAAATGGCCGCCAAAAGTACATACAAATTTACCTATATTCTCGCTACCTCTTGTTCGCCTATATTCACGCCCCCGATGGGGGCTTGGGGGAAAATCATACATATCCTGAAAGTTCTTCAAAATACCTATCCGGTGCAATTTATTTGACCCACCTAGGCCCAATACTTTAGCCGCTAGAGCGTTTTCAAGGTTACAAAAAACAGTGTGATTTTTATCAATTTGTTACATAATTTTGTGAACGCTTCATAAAAGCCCCTGGTGGGGCTAGAGGGGAGCTTGAGGGCTTTTCTGAAAGCCCCAGGTGTGAACTAACTCGCAAATTAGTTTTCATCCCCCCCGGCCCCATACCCCCCGAAATGTAGTTACCCCAAAGGTCGAACATGGTGAAAAAACAATAAAAACGTACTTACCTTTGTTTTTGTGATAACTCAGCACCTGTTCAATCCTTATCAGTGATTTATACCTCTAATTAATCTACAAACGTGCCGCTACATGAATCACATAGTTTTCGTTATTATTTGATTCCCGTTTTTTTTTAAATGGCCGCCAAAAGTACATACAAATTTACCTATATTCTCGCTACCTCTTGTTCGCCTATATTCACGCCCCCGATGGGGGCTTGGGGGAAAATCATACATATCCTGAAAGTTCTTCAAAATACCTATCCGGTGCAATTTATTTGACCCACCTAGGCCCAATACTTTAGCCGCTAGAGCGTTTTCAAGGTTACAAAAAACAGTGTGATTTTTATCAATTTGTTACATAATTTTGTGAACGCTTCATAAAAGCCCCTGGTGGGGCTAGAGGGGAGCTTGAGGGCTTTTCTGAAAGCCCCAGGTGTGAACTAACTCGCAAATTAGTTTTCATCCCCCCCGGCCCCATACCCCCCGAAATGTAGTTACCCCAAAGGTCGAACATGGTGAAAAAACAATAAAAACGTACTTACCTTTGTTTTTGTGATAACTCAGCACCTGTTCAATCCTTATCAGTGATTTATACCTCTAATTAATCTACAAACGTGCCGCTACATGAATCACATAGTTTTCGTTATTATTTGATTCCCGTTTTTTTTTAAATGGCCGCCAAAAGTACATACAAATTTACCTATATTCTCGCTACCTCTTGTTCGCCTATATTCACGCCCCCGATGGGGGCTTGGGGGAAAATCATACATATCCTGAAAGTTCTTCAAAATACCTATCCGGTGCAATTTATTTGACCCACCTAGGCCCAATACTTTAGCCGCTAGAGCGTTTTCAAGGTTACAAAAAACAGTGTGATTTTTATCAATTTGTTACATAATTTTGTGAACGCTTCATAAAAGCCCCTGGTGGGGCTAGAGGGGAGCTTGAGGGCTTTTCTGAAAGCCCCAGGTGTGAACTAACTCGCAAATTAGTTTTCATCCCCCCCGGCCCCATACCCCCCGAAATGTAGTTACCCCAAAGGTCGAACATGGTGAAAAAACAATAAAAACGTACTTACCTTTGTTTTTGTGATAACTCAGCACCTGTTCAATCCTTATCAGTGATTTATACCTCTAATTAATCTACAAACGTGCCGCTACATGAATCACATAGTTTTCGTTATTATTTGATTCCCGTTTTTTTTTAAATGGCCGCCAAAAGTACATACAAATTTACCTATATTCTCGCTACCTCTTGTTCGCCTATATTCACGCCCCCGATGGGGGCTTGGGGGAAAATCATACATATCCTGAAAGTTCTTCAAAATACCTATCCGGTGCAATTTATTTGACCCACCTAGGCCCAATACTTTAGCCGCTAGAGCGTTTTCAAGGTTACAAAAAACAGTGTGATTTTTATCAATTTGTTACATAATTTTGTGAACGCTTCATAAAAGCCCCTGGTGGGGCTAGAGGGGAGCTTGAGGGCTTTTCTGAAAGCCCCAGGTGTGAACTAACTCGCAAATTAGTTTTCATCCCCCCCGGCCCCATACCCCCCGAAATGTAGTTACCCCAAAGGTCGAACATGGTGAAAAAACAATAAAAACGTACTTACCTTTGTTTTTGTGATAACTCAGCACCTGTTCAATCCTTATCAGTGATTTATACCTCTAATTAATCTACAAACGTGCCGCTACATGAATCACATAGTTTTCGTTATTATTTGATTCCCGTTTTTTTTTAAATGGCCGCCAAAAGTACATACAAATTTACCTATATTCTCGCTACCTCTTGTTCGCCTATATTCACGCCCCCGATGGGGGCTTGGGGGAAAATCATACATATCCTGAAAGTTCTTCAAAATACCTATCCGGTGCAATTTATTTGACCCACCTAGGCCCAATACTTTAGCCGCTAGAGCGTTTTCAAGGTTACAAAAAACAGTGTGATTTTTATCAATTTGTTACATAATTTTGTGAACGCTTCATAAAAGCCCCTGGTGGGGCTAGAGGGGAGCTTGAGGGCTTTTCTGAAAGCCCCAGGTGTGAACTAACTCGCAAATTAGTTTTCATCCCCCCCGGCCCCATACCCCCCGAAATGTAGTTACCCCAAAGGTCGAACATGGTGAAAAAACAATAAAAACGTACTTACCTTTGTTTTTGTGATAACTCAGCACCTGTTCAATCCTTATCAGTGATTTATACCTCTAATTAATCTACAAACGTGCCGCTACATGAATCACATAGTTTTCGTTATTATTTGATTCCCGTTTTTTTTTAAATGGCCGCCAAAAGTACATACAAATTTACCTATATTCTCGCTACCTCTTGTTCGCCTATATTCACGCCCCCGATGGGGGCTTGGGGGAAAATCATACATATCCTGAAAGTTCTTCAAAATACCTATCCGGTGCAATTTATTTGACCCACCTAGGCCCAATACTTTAGCCGCTAGAGCGTTTTCAAGGTTACAAAAAACAGTGTGATTTTTATCAATTTGTTACATAATTTTGTGAACGCTTCATAAAAGCCCCTGGTGGGGCTAGAGGGGAGCTTGAGGGCTTTTCTGAAAGCCCCAGGTGTGAACTAACTCGCAAATTAGTTTTCATCCCCCCCGGCCCCATACCCCCCGAAATGTAGTTACCCCAAAGGTCGAACATGGTGAAAAAACAATAAAAACGTACTTACCTTTGTTTTTGTGATAACTCAGCACCTGTTCAATCCTTATCAGTGATTTATACCTCTAATTAATCTACAAACGTGCCGCTACATGAATCACATAGTTTTCGTTATTATTTGATTCCCGTTTTTTTTTAAATGGCCGCCAAAAGTACATACAAATTTACCTATATTCTCGCTACCTCTTGTTCGCCTATATTCACGCCCCCGATGGGGGCTTGGGGGAAAATCATACATATCCTGAAAGTTCTTCAAAATACCTATCCGGTGCAATTTATTTGACCCACCTAGGCCCAATACTTTAGCCGCTAGAGCGTTTTCAAGGTTACAAAAAACAGTGTGATTTTTATCAATTTGTTACATAATTTTGTGAACGCTTCATAAAAGCCCCTGGTGGGGCTAGAGGGGAGCTTGAGGGCTTTTCTGAAAGCCCCAGGTGTGAACTAACTCGCAAATTAGTTTTCATCCCCCCCGGCCCCATACCCCCCGAAATGTAGTTACCCCAAAGGTCGAACATGGTGAAAAAACAATAAAAACGTACTTACCTTTGTTTTTGTGATAACTCAGCACCTGTTCAATCCTTATCAGTGATTTATACCTCTAATTAATCTACAAACGTGCCGCTACATGAATCACATAGTTTTCGTTATTATTTGATTCCCGTTTTTTTTTAAATGGCCGCCAAAAGTACATACAAATTTACCTATATTCTCGCTACCTCTTGTTCGCCTATATTCACGCCCCCGATGGGGGCTTGGGGGAAAATCATACATATCCTGAAAGTTCTTCAAAATACCTATCCGGTGCAATTTATTTGACCCACCTAGGCCCAATACTTTAGCCGCTAGAGCGTTTTCAAGGTTACAAAAAACAGTGTGATTTTTATCAATTTGTTACATAATTTTGTGAACGCTTCATAAAAGCCCCTGGTGGGGCTAGAGGGGAGCTTGAGGGCTTTTCTGAAAGCCCCAGGTGTGAACTAACTCGCAAATTAGTTTTCATCCCCCCCGGCCCCATACCCCCCGAAATGTAGTTACCCCAAAGGTCGAACATGGTGAAAAAACAATAAAAACGTACTTACCTTTGTTTTTGTGATAACTCAGCACCTGTTCAATCCTTATCAGTGATTTATACCTCTAATTAATCTACAAACGTGCCGCTACATGAATCACATAGTTTTCGTTATTATTTGATTCCCGTTTTTTTTTAAATGGCCGCCAAAAGTACATACAAATTTACCTATATTCTCGCTACCTCTTGTTCGCCTATATTCACGCCCCCGATGGGGGCTTGGGGGAAAATCATACATATCCTGAAAGTTCTTCAAAATACCTATCCGGTGCAATTTATTTGACCCACCTAGGCCCAATACTTTAGCCGCTAGAGCGTTTTCAAGGTTACAAAAAACAGTGTGATTTTTATCAATTTGTTACATAATTTTGTGAACGCTTCATAAAAGCCCCTGGTGGGGCTAGAGGGGAGCTTGAGGGCTTTTCTGAAAGCCCCAGGTGTGAACTAACTCGCAAATTAGTTTTCATCCCCCCCGGCCCCATACCCCCCGAAATGTAGTTACCCCAAAGGTCGAACATGGTGAAAAAACAATAAAAACGTACTTACCTTTGTTTTTGTGATAACTCAGCACCTGTTCAATCCTTATCAGTGATTTATACCTCTAATTAATCTACAAACGTGCCGCTACATGAATCACATAGTTTTCGTTATTATTTGATTCCCGTTTTTTTTTAAATGGCCGCCAAAAGTACATACAAATTTACCTATATTCTCGCTACCTCTTGTTCGCCTATATTCACGCCCCCGATGGGGGCTTGGGGGAAAATCATACATATCCTGAAAGTTCTTCAAAATACCTATCCGGTGCAATTTATTTGACCCACCTAGGCCCAATACTTTAGCCGCTAGAGCGTTTTCAAGGTTACAAAAAACAGTGTGATTTTTATCAATTTGTTACATAATTTTGTGAACGCTTCATAAAAGCCCCTGGTGGGGCTAGAGGGGAGCTTGAGGGCTTTTCTGAAAGCCCCAGGTGTGAACTAACTCGCAAATTAGTTTTCATCCCCCCCGGCCCCATACCCCCCGAAATGTAGTTACCCCAAAGGTCGAACATGGTGAAAAAACAATAAAAACGTACTTACCTTTGTTTTTGTGATAACTCAGCACCTGTTCAATCCTTATCAGTGATTTATACCTCTAATTAATCTACAAACGTGCCGCTACATGAATCACATAGTTTTCGTTATTATTTGATTCCCGTTTTTTTTTAAATGGCCGCCAAAAGTACATACAAATTTACCTATATTCTCGCTACCTCTTGTTCGCCTATATTCACGCCCCCGATGGGGGCTTGGGGGAAAATCATACATATCCTGAAAGTTCTTCAAAATACCTATCCGGTGCAATTTATTTGACCCACCTAGGCCCAATACTTTAGCCGCTAGAGCGTTTTCAAGGTTACAAAAAACAGTGTGATTTTTATCAATTTGTTACATAATTTTGTGAACGCTTCATAAAAGCCCCTGGTGGGGCTAGAGGGGAGCTTGAGGGCTTTTCTGAAAGCCCCAGGTGTGAACTAACTCGCAAATTAGTTTTCATCCCCCCCGGCCCCATACCCCCCGAAATGTAGTTACCCCAAAGGTCGAACATGGTGAAAAAACAATAAAAACGTACTTACCTTTGTTTTTGTGATAACTCAGCACCTGTTCAATCCTTATCAGTGATTTATACCTCTAATTAATCTACAAACGTGCCGCTACATGAATCACATAGTTTTCGTTATTATTTGATTCCCGTTTTTTTTTAAATGGCCGCCAAAAGTACATACAAATTTACCTATATTCTCGCTACCTCTTGTTCGCCTATATTCACGCCCCCGATGGGGGCTTGGGGGAAAATCATACATATCCTGAAAGTTCTTCAAAATACCTATCCGGTGCAATTTATTTGACCCACCTAGGCCCAATACTTTAGCCGCTAGAGCGTTTTCAAGGTTACAAAAAACAGTGTGATTTTTATCAATTTGTTACATAATTTTGTGAACGCTTCATAAAAGCCCCTGGTGGGGCTAGAGGGGAGCTTGAGGGCTTTTCTGAAAGCCCCAGGTGTGAACTAACTCGCAAATTAGTTTTCATCCCCCCCGGCCCCATACCCCCCGAAATGTAGTTACCCCAAAGGTCGAACATGGTGAAAAAACAATAAAAACGTACTTACCTTTGTTTTTGTGATAACTCAGCACCTGTTCAATCCTTATCAGTGATTTATACCTCTAATTAATCTACAAACGTGCCGCTACATGAATCACATAGTTTTCGTTATTATTTGATTCCCGTTTTTTTTTAAATGGCCGCCAAAAGTACATACAAATTTACCTATATTCTCGCTACCTCTTGTTCGCCTATATTCACGCCCCCGATGGGGGCTTGGGGGAAAATCATACATATCCTGAAAGTTCTTCAAAATACCTATCCGGTGCAATTTATTTGACCCACCTAGGCCCAATACTTTAGCCGCTAGAGCGTTTTCAAGGTTACAAAAAACAGTGTGATTTTTATCAATTTGTTACATAATTTTGTGAACGCTTCATAAAAGCCCCTGGTGGGGCTAGAGGGGAGCTTGAGGGCTTTTCTGAAAGCCCCAGGTGTGAACTAACTCGCAAATTAGTTTTCATCCCCCCCGGCCCCATACCCCCCGAAATGTAGTTACCCCAAAGGTCGAACATGGTGAAAAAACAATAAAAACGTACTTACCTTTGTTTTTGTGATAACTCAGCACCTGTTCAATCCTTATCAGTGATTTATACCTCTAATTAATCTACAAACGTGCCGCTACATGAATCACATAGTTTTCGTTATTATTTGATTCCCGTTTTTTTTTAAATGGCCGCCAAAAGTACATACAAATTTACCTATATTCTCGCTACCTCTTGTTCGCCTATATTCACGCCCCCGATGGGGGCTTGGGGGAAAATCATACATATCCTGAAAGTTCTTCAAAATACCTATCCGGTGCAATTTATTTGACCCACCTAGGCCCAATACTTTAGCCGCTAGAGCGTTTTCAAGGTTACAAAAAACAGTGTGATTTTTATCAATTTGTTACATAATTTTGTGAACGCTTCATAAAAGCCCCTGGTGGGGCTAGAGGGGAGCTTGAGGGCTTTTCTGAAAGCCCCAGGTGTGAACTAACTCGCAAATTAGTTTTCATCCCCCCCGGCCCCATACCCCCCGAAATGTAGTTACCCCAAAGGTCGAACATGGTGAAAAAACAATAAAAACGTACTTACCTTTGTTTTTGTGATAACTCAGCACCTGTTCAATCCTTATCAGTGATTTATACCTCTAATTAATCTACAAACGTGCCGCTACATGAATCACATAGTTTTCGTTATTATTTGATTCCCGTTTTTTTTTAAATGGCCGCCAAAAGTACATACAAATTTACCTATATTCTCGCTACCTCTTGTTCGCCTATATTCACGCCCCCGATGGGGGCTTGGGGGAAAATCATACATATCCTGAAAGTTCTTCAAAATACCTATCCGGTGCAATTTATTTGACCCACCTAGGCCCAATACTTTAGCCGCTAGAGCGTTTTCAAGGTTACAAAAAACAGTGTGATTTTTATCAATTTGTTACATAATTTTGTGAACGCTTCATAAAAGCCCCTGGTGGGGCTAGAGGGGAGCTTGAGGGCTTTTCTGAAAGCCCCAGGTGTGAACTAACTCGCAAATTAGTTTTCATCCCCCCCGGCCCCATACCCCCCGAAATGTAGTTACCCCAAAGGTCGAACATGGTGAAAAAACAATAAAAACGTACTTACCTTTGTTTTTGTGATAACTCAGCACCTGTTCAATCCTTATCAGTGATTTATACCTCTAATTAATCTACAAACGTGCCGCTACATGAATCACATAGTTTTCGTTATTATTTGATTCCCGTTTTTTTTTAAATGGCCGCCAAAAGTACATACAAATTTACCTATATTCTCGCTACCTCTTGTTCGCCTATATTCACGCCCCCGATGGGGGCTTGGGGGAAAATCATACATATCCTGAAAGTTCTTCAAAATACCTATCCGGTGCAATTTATTTGACCCACCTAGGCCCAATACTTTAGCCGCTAGAGCGTTTTCAAGGTTACAAAAAACAGTGTGATTTTTATCAATTTGTTACATAATTTTGTGAACGCTTCATAAAAGCCCCTGGTGGGGCTAGAGGGGAGCTTGAGGGCTTTTCTGAAAGCCCCAGGTGTGAACTAACTCGCAAATTAGTTTTCATCCCCCCCGGCCCCATACCCCCCGAAATGTAGTTACCCCAAAGGTCGAACATGGTGAAAAAACAATAAAAACGTACTTACCTTTGTTTTTGTGATAACTCAGCACCTGTTCAATCCTTATCAGTGATTTATACCTCTAATTAATCTACAAACGTGCCGCTACATGAATCACATAGTTTTCGTTATTATTTGATTCCCGTTTTTTTTTAAATGGCCGCCAAAAGTACATACAAATTTACCTATATTCTCGCTACCTCTTGTTCGCCTATATTCACGCCCCCGATGGGGGCTTGGGGGAAAATCATACATATCCTGAAAGTTCTTCAAAATACCTATCCGGTGCAATTTATTTGACCCACCTAGGCCCAATACTTTAGCCGCTAGAGCGTTTTCAAGGTTACAAAAAACAGTGTGATTTTTATCAATTTGTTACATAATTTTGTGAACGCTTCATAAAAGCCCCTGGTGGGGCTAGAGGGGAGCTTGAGGGCTTTTCTGAAAGCCCCAGGTGTGAACTAACTCGCAAATTAGTTTTCATCCCCCCCGGCCCCATACCCCCCGAAATGTAGTTACCCCAAAGGTCGAACATGGTGAAAAAACAATAAAAACGTACTTACCTTTGTTTTTGTGATAACTCAGCACCTGTTCAATCCTTATCAGTGATTTATACCTCTAATTAATCTACAAACGTGCCGCTACATGAATCACATAGTTTTCGTTATTATTTGATTCCCGTTTTTTTTTAAATGGCCGCCAAAAGTACATACAAATTTACCTATATTCTCGCTACCTCTTGTTCGCCTATATTCACGCCCCCGATGGGGGCTTGGGGGAAAATCATACATATCCTGAAAGTTCTTCAAAATACCTATCCGGTGCAATTTATTTGACCCACCTAGGCCCAATACTTTAGCCGCTAGAGCGTTTTCAAGGTTACAAAAAACAGTGTGATTTTTATCAATTTGTTACATAATTTTGTGAACGCTTCATAAAAGCCCCTGGTGGGGCTAGAGGGGAGCTTGAGGGCTTTTCTGAAAGCCCCAGGTGTGAACTAACTCGCAAATTAGTTTTCATCCCCCCCGGCCCCATACCCCCCGAAATGTAGTTACCCCAAAGGTCGAACATGGTGAAAAAACAATAAAAACGTACTTACCTTTGTTTTTGTGATAACTCAGCACCTGTTCAATCCTTATCAGTGATTTATACCTCTAATTAATCTACAAACGTGCCGCTACATGAATCACATAGTTTTCGTTATTATTTGATTCCCGTTTTTTTTTAAATGGCCGCCAAAAGTACATACAAATTTACCTATATTCTCGCTACCTCTTGTTCGCCTATATTCACGCCCCCGATGGGGGCTTGGGGGAAAATCATACATATCCTGAAAGTTCTTCAAAATACCTATCCGGTGCAATTTATTTGACCCACCTAGGCCCAATACTTTAGCCGCTAGAGCGTTTTCAAGGTTACAAAAAACAGTGTGATTTTTATCAATTTGTTACATAATTTTGTGAACGCTTCATAAAAGCCCCTGGTGGGGCTAGAGGGGAGCTTGAGGGCTTTTCTGAAAGCCCCAGGTGTGAACTAACTCGCAAATTAGTTTTCATCCCCCCCGGCCCCATACCCCCCGAAATGTAGTTACCCCAAAGGTCGAACATGGTGAAAAAACAATAAAAACGTACTTACCTTTGTTTTTGTGATAACTCAGCACCTGTTCAATCCTTATCAGTGATTTATACCTCTAATTAATCTACAAACGTGCCGCTACATGAATCACATAGTTTTCGTTATTATTTGATTCCCGTTTTTTTTTAAATGGCCGCCAAAAGTACATACAAA
>NW_026038447.1:0-18223 GCF_023373825.1 Bactrocera dorsalis
ATTTATGAGAATCTTGATTTGAGTCGGAAATACGTTGTATGTACATGTGTTTAGTTTTTCGAACCGCCCGGTTTTCTATATGCGGTCTGATCAAATTTGATCCGGAATGAAAAAAACTACATTTTCAAATAATACAAATCTTTATTATCGCCTTACGCTTAATCCAACTTTCCCTACGCTTATTCCATACACTTATTATAGGCCTCGGCTGTTATGACCTGCAGTGCCTTTAGCGAATTTCGTGTTTTCGGTTTCGGGTTATTTTTGGAGCGCTATTTGCTGGATTTTTTGACAGTTTCGATGTCATATTCATAAACGCACTTCTCGTTACCAATAAATTACGAGTCTAGCGTGGACACTAGTCGATTCATGAGATGTTGAGGTCTCTGGTGTTTAAAAAAAAATTTATCGATTCGGTCGCAGTTTATATGGAGCAATTTCGAGCCAACCGGTTTTCTATATGCCGTAATGATCTATGGTGTATTCGTCGGACGGAGGGCGCTCGAAAAGGCTACACTTGCTAAGCTTAAACGTGTCCAAAAAGGGCTCTCTGGTGCACTGCGGACTACACCAAAAATATATCCGCCATTTTTACACACGGCACCTGTGGATATTGCTGACAAATGTATTGCGGCGAAGTGTGCTCTAAGACTCAAGGAAACTGGTCTTATGAAGGGATCCAAACAAGGGCAGGCCGAAATTCTCTCCTCCTTCAACTCCTTTCCTGAAAACCTGCATCACTAAGCCGCAGAGGCTACTCGTGGTGACTTTTTCTCTGCTCACATACTGACGAGGGATATGTAGACGGGGAGGAGTAGCTGGAGGAGAGGCGCCGTAGCGGCTGCGAAATGTAGCTTACTTCAGCATTCACTCCGACAGCCCAGCGGCAATTAACGGCAACTGCAAAGTCGATGAGTTAGCCAGAAAGGACACCCTTGCCCCGCTTACATCGAAATAGAACCGAGTTGGACGTCCATTGGCGTCTTTCGTTCTAGCACGAGTCGTAGGCTTAAACGGCCACGCCTGTTTGTTTGGCCTAGAGTATATCGCAGGAGATCTTCTGAACTACTTGCCCTTAACCAGGCTCATCTTGCCGCAATTTACAATGTTGAGAAAAGCCGATACTGTCATTAGCCGTCTCAACAAATTTGTGACAGTTCGAAAGCGCTTTGCCGATTCGTAAGGGTCTTATGATCTGTTTTGGGAGTTTTTAGTATCACAGTGAGATTGCTGTTAGGATCGACCTCTTAACCTAACCTAACCTAGACTGTATTGTGTTTACGCTCTTTGTCGCTAGATTACACGAAATAGAAATTTATGCAAAACTTCAAGATAGGCACACTTGTCTTTACGTGCCAAATGTGAAAATACGCATGATTTTATTGTTGCTGGTTTATTCTAAGAAAGATAACTGTGTTCCAAAAATGTGTATTTTTAATTTATCAGCAATTTTAGTTTCGTTTATTTATGTCAAAACGAGTTTTGTCACAAATTACATGTCTGTATGCATGTAGTGTTTGTTTTTATTAAAAATTCTTAGTAAGTCAAGGATGAATGCCTCGAAATGATATTTCGCGGTAGAATAAGTTTATCGCTTCAATGCATTAAATATTTAGCACCTGTACAACAAAAATGTACGTAAAATAAAGATTAAATAATTATTTATGCACATATACATACGTTGTAACATACATACATACAAAAACGTACACCCCTATTTATACAATTTGACTCTGTGGTAAACCACTTTGCATGTAATCTTATTTGAGGTGTCCGTCGGCAATGCCGTTCATTTTTGTTTTGGACAGGCCATTTGCAAGCAAGTTGGGCTTAAACGAAATGCCTAGCTGCATGCATTATCATATACATACATACATATATGGATATTATCTAATAAATTCTGAGAAACAAGCTCAACTGGTTATATTAAATTATTAAGCGAAAATTATATTAATAATCTATTAGTTTTTATTATTTCTAAAATACAAATTCACAAAATATTTTCAATATTTTTTCGCAAATTTTATATGGCACATATATGTATGTATGTATGGGTCCTAACCCTCTTAATATTGGTATTCGAAAAAGTATTTTCGTATTTTGCTAATAGATGTCGTTGCAGTCGTATATCTCCAGTACTACCAATCATATAGTGTTGGAAAGATGACATTTTAAGCTTCATTTAACCAATAAAATTAAACTAAATTAAATTCAGGAATTTAAAAAAAAGTTACAGCTGTTCAAAAATGAATGAAAATAATGAAAAAATTCGCTTTATTTTCAAATTTGTGAAGTTTACGGTGACGATACTATAGCAGTTCGTGTAGCTCAACAATGGTTGCTCGCTTCCATTCTGGAAATTTTGAAATTTCGATCGTCGAGAATGTTGGAAAAGGATTGCGGTGATTCAGTTTTATCAAAAACACAACCTTCAAAAACGGTCGAGACATCGTTGAAGACATGCCTCATTCTGACGACCTTCGACCTCTTCAACTGATGCAAAAATTGAAGGATATGGTGTTTGAAACTCATCCGGCAAGTGTGAGAGAGATGGCAAGGATAAAGATAAAGCTGATTTTGTTCAAAAAGCGAACCGTAAACAGGTCTGCGAATTATGAACCCACATTCATGGAGAGCATTAGAATTGCCGAGGAGTTATGGGTTTACGAGTTCGACATGCAAACAAATCAACAATCATCGGAATGGAACCCGAAAGTACTTAAGAAAAATATTTCGAGGACATGGAAAACTTTCTGATTTGACAAGATATCTTCACGACATTCGGTACAGCTTGATTTCCGAAAAAAACAAACTTACTGATCATAATCAAGATAAAGATCAATCTAACTGCGAACAGGAGTGTCCAACCGAACAAAAAAACAAAGAATTAATTTCTAGGGGTTCACTTAGCCTGCCGAATATTCTTAAAGTATTTGTGTAGAAGAAATCTCTACTTTATTGCAGCAACGACTAAAATTTCGTACGATTTTCTCAAATTGCATGAGTGTGTAGGAGGATATGTATGTATGTATGTATATACGTTAGGTTGTGTGTGTGTATAGTTTGTCGGCCATACGCCTCCTTTATGAAGCTTTAGCTGCGATAATTTTGCAATCTCATGATTTAAACATATGCATAATATAACGGTAACTAATGCGTAATTCCAAGAGATTTGCATAGCACAGTTATTGAAAGTGTATCGATGGGAGGTGACAGCAATTAAATATGCAAACGTCAACGGGAGTATTGTTTGTCATCATTGGATGCAAGCTCCCTATAAAAAAGCGGAAATAGACATGGCGACAATTTTCAGCTTCAGTTTGAAGTTGAAGTAGGAAAACTGCAGCAATAAGTTTACATCCTAGATCCAGCAGAAAAGCAAATATTCAACAAAATGTAAGGAACTGTTAGAAAATGAAATCGACAAAAAAAATCAAGATGTAAACGTTTTGAAGCAGGACCACTGACATTGTATTTAATAAAAAAATATTAAAAAATTTTAAAATCAATTTCCAAAACTTTCAAAGTTTAAATGATTAAAAAATAAAAAAAAAAAATTAAAATAACACTTTCAAATTTTAAAAATAAGTTTTGACCACTTTCAAAATTTAAATAATTAAAAAAATTAATAATAATTTACGAATACTTTCAAAATTTTATCAAAATTATTTTAGAAATGTTTTCCGCCGCTATAACAATAAATTTGGTTCATTGGAATTGGCTATTAAAATTTTATTACACGAAATAAAATCTGCAGAACATTTTTAGATGTCAATCATCACATCACATTCTTATAAAACTATTTATTAAGACCCTACAATGTGAGAGGAAGATTAACGCAATTCGTAGAAATAAAAGTTGTTTACGCATATGCGTATTACAAAATTCAACTAAATATAAGAATTTTATAAATAAAATTACACTTTCGTCAATACATACATATGTAAATATATTAAAGATTAAGAAAGTTAAAAATGTATTTCTACTCACCTTGCTCTCGTATTTTGCTCTGGTTTTTGGGGCATTTTGATACATTCAACAGCAAATCGTGGTATCATAATCTATTTACGAACTCATTTACACGATATTATGGAATTTTATTACTTAATACGCTTTTTATTTTTGTTTCTTTTTTTTAATATTCATTTAATTGACAATCCGTTCGTTTTATTTATTTTTTGTTCACATTTGACTTTATTATATATTTCACGATTTTTGCACTAATTTTTTATATATTTCTTGTGGCTTAAATTCTTTATTTCACGGACACACTCCTAAAATTGAGGATTAAAACGCATGAGTGCGAATGAAATTTATTTAAAGGATACACTTTTATTTATTTTAATAATATCGTTTCCAATCGTCTGTACTGTTTTTGGTGCGAACAATTCAACCAACCGATGCTATTTAACGCCAAATTCAAGCATGCGTCTTAATTTATCGGCACTGTTGAACATGTACAACATGTTGGTAGAGATTTTCAGCGGAAACATATTTTCCAGAATAAAAAATATCAATAAATTTAATTTCTACGGAATTGATAACTTAGTTATTCTGGGTATTATAAAAAGTACCAGATTTTTGAATTCATTCATACTTCCAATAATCTATGTATATTAGCAATATTCTAAACACATCGAAATTTGTGTTTAAGTTGCATATTTGCCTATCCAATTCTTTAAAATATTGGTAGTCGAAAAAGCCGTATTTTGTCAATAGATGTTGTTGCAGTCGTATATCTCCAGTGCTATTGTGTCGTACCATATAGTATTGGAAAGGTGCGATTTTAAGCTTAATTTCACCAAAAAAAATCGGGGAAGTTGAAAAAAGTTACAGTTCGATTTCCACTGATGAAAGTTTTACACTGATGGATTAATGCTTGTAGCGGTAAAATGGCAAAACGTGGTGGACCAAAATGGTATATATTTGTTTATTTATTTATTATTATAAATATAAAAAAATAAAAGTTTAATTAGACATACGAAAAGACTTTTTCGACTACCCAATATTATAGCACTATATTATCAAAAAATGTAGCGCACCCAATGTGTGCGAATCTAGAAATATTTTCACGTGTGATGGATTGAAAATGAATGATTGAATGTTTCACGACAAAAATGTACCTATGTATAGTATGTATGTACCTACATATATACGTTATTTAGATTTTTTACTTTACCTAGCGAAGGACAACAGCCGTTAATAACTTTATAATTTCCCATTTCACCTTTAAACAAACAATTATTATTATTTTTTTGTTCAAATTATCCGAAATATCTGGCAACACAAATTATAATATGTATTTATTTATGCATGTATGTAAAATTTAAATTTGCCAGAAATAATTCTTCATATCACTTTTCCAATTAAACAAGATTATTGTTATAAAGAGGCGTTTAAATTAAGGGTTTACGTGTTTCAAAAAACTGAATTTTTATTTTATTGTTTTATTAAATTCTACCTTCAGAATAAAGTCCTAATTTTCAAGTTAATCCGAGTAATAGTTTTGGAGATACAGCCTTGAGAACTTGTGCGATCGAGGCTAGCTAGGCTAAGTGCGGCGTCTTTAAACGCTTTTTTCTCGAAACTGTGTTTTTGAAATCGGTCGGCAAGATTTCTCGAGAAATTGAGATATAATTCTTAAAGACTTAGACGAAGGATATTTTTTTCGATTACAACTATATGAAAAAAATGTCGCGAAATTTGCACTGAAATTTTCATTTTTTTTGTAAAAAAATTTCTGCAAAATATCCAAATTTCAGTTTATTCCTTCGTCCTAGTTCTAAGTTAAGGTTTGAACTAAAGCACATATTTTTTCACTTTAGATGATCGTGCCACCGCGCTGCATCTTTTTTTCCCGAGAAATATTTTTTTCAGGATTTCTTTCTTAGTAGTGTATGTTTTTAACAATAAAAAATGTTAATAAAATATTTCATTTTTTATATGAGAAAAAAATTTAAAAAAGGCTGTTTTATTTACTTGCAAGTCGGAGAAAGCGCGTTCTTTATATTTTCTTTCCTGAAGAGGTATTTTTATTAATAAAATAAACAAAAATTATGTAGATTTAAAGATTTAAATGTATTTAGCTAATCTTCAGAACTTCTAATAATTTATAATTATTTTAAATTCGAAAACCAAAGTAATTTATTATTACAATAGCTGAATAGAGATAATTATCAAGGCTTTTTGAAAACGCGCTTAAAGTTATGGATTCGTTTACACTAAGTTAAAAATTTTATTATTCTTCTATTTGCCTCATCAACTTCAAATTCTCGGAGATTATTTGTATACATGTATTCATTTTTAAATTCTCTGTTATAATAGAAATTCAATAAATCTGAGAATGCAGTCGCCGGCGAAACGTCACTACACAGATGCACTGAGTTGATTAAAATATTTCACTAGCGAAGATCGAAAACAATTTATTTACTGTACCAGCATGTCGACGTACAAATAGTAGGAACGAAACCGCAAACCAACACATGTGCAGACAAACATACATACATACATTATATATGAATATTTTTTGATGGAAGACTACACTGCCTGATAATCGCTTTCCTATACAAAGTTGTATGTATTTTACATATACATACATATGTACATATGTATATATTTTATAGATTTTGAAGCAGCTGAACGTTTTTAAATACTAATTATTATTTACACTGAATTTTGACTTGTCTGCATTTCGACATAGAGCATTAATTGATGCAAAACACCACATAATAAGCTTTATAATAATTTCGACGGCTGCGCATCTACATTTTTTAACCACCCTCCAGATATTTAGAGCCTGTTAATGAAATGAACACTTATAAGAGAATCTCCAAGTAAAATTCGCCGAATTTTTTACAGCTGAGGTACACGATTTTTAAATGTTTTTTCCTTATCTACAAACATACGGTTTTGCAAATCCATGTGTATCTGTGATGAACTTATGATTTTGTGCTGTAGTTTTGTTGGTGCGCTAGATATACCGGAGGCGTTGGATGTTGCTGCCTATTTGTCTAGTAATTGGCTACAACATTGTTGTTAACAAGTGTCCGTTGCTGTCAATGCTCATTATACAAACGTACACACTTATACAACATACATACATATGTGTGCGAGCACAAATTTGTCTTAAAATTTGACCACTTAGCACTAAGGCATATGAATCTGCTAAATTATATATTTGTTTGGTTCAAATGATTTATTAGTTTCACCGGTAAACTGCTCAAAAGTAAACCAAATTTAACGCTTATTTCAGTCTTTTAGTTATTTTCATTGAATTTTCTTCTAAGTATTTAGGTGAAATCACTTATAATGACTGTTTCTAGCAAAGCCGTTTGCCAAGTTTCTATCATTACAACGTCGGTTGCTAAATATGTATTTGTTGTTGTTACTGTTGTTTTGTTGCCTACCTTGCTGTTGTCGTCACTGTTACTCTTGTTTTTGTTGTTGTTTACGTGTTGCCATTTATGCGCATGTTGGCTACTATCTTATGTGTTTGTTGTTGTTATTATTATTGTTGTTATTGACGTTTGCGAATTATTTCGTACGATAGTTGATGATATCTTGTGGTTGTTGTTGCTTTCTGTTTTCTTCGTTGTACTTGTTATTGTTGCTAAGATGCTGCTGCATATTTTTTCCCGATTAATCGAATTTTACTTTTACATACATTTTATTTTTGATCAAATATCAATAATTTCCATTGCACAATATTGGCAAACTTTTGTATTCACTAATTGCATTACACTTGCGCTAATAATATAACAACCACTCTTATCTATTTTATTAATAAATTTCTTATATTTAATTAATTTAAACACGAATCTTTGCCTTTGAAACGCACAACAGGTTCATTCCCTGTCTATATTTATAATCACAGCACACGACCGATGTGACTTTACCCGACCGAGCAATGAGAAAAACAACTTGGCTTTTTTATATCAACCCACTGTTTTATATACTATTTAACAGCGCTGTTGCTCTCTATGTTAGCGCACCAACCAACTTGCCAACCATGCGGATTCGGAGATTCCATTTTATATATGTATGTTGACATGAGTGTGGCTTTGCAATAGTCTGGTATCCCCATTAAGCATAATTTATACAACCATGCGTAAAAATTACCGGATGTGTCATATTGAAAGTTTGACTTTATGCTAGACAATTTTTATATAGAATCGCTTGCCATTCGTTGCTGTTAACTACAGATGCTTTACTAGAAACAAAACGCAGTACTCAAGTACATGTATATATGTATGTAAATAAAAATATTATAGCCGTTATATGCAGTCCTGTAAATGGCAGTACTGTCACTTTAACTATTTTAACAAACTATTGGCAGCACCTGCAGTATTGCCATGGAAACGAAAATGTATATAAACAAACGGAATTGCACTTTTGTAACGCTCAGGAAGCAGAACCGCAAAATAAGAGACACAAGCAAAAACTAAAATTTTATTTATAGATCACTCTCTGACATGTCTGATTCACCAACTACGGCCAGTTATTTCAATATATTTATTACTGGCCAATTAGAAGCAATGGAATTTCCATTAGGGCCAAATGCAGCAGAAGTGTTTTGTCGCTATGAAGTTGTGTACGGCCCGGATTGGGAGTTGGTATCCGGTGTACAAAGTGGTATTTCGCAAACGGCATCGAATAGGAGTGGCTACTTTAAAGATAAAATAATATTCAACTTTCCTTTAGAGTGGACTTTTAAGAGTACAACACCTTTTGGTTGTAAGTAGATACTATATACACATAAAAAATTAATTCAAGAATGCGTGTATGTAAAACAAATTTCAGGGCCACAATTGATTGTTTGTATATATGGCAAAACACGTTGGGGTGCGGAAACATCGTTGGGTTATAGTCGTATAAATTTGCCGGTATTTGGTTCGAATGACAACAACCCTATAGTCACTCCTATACTTTGTCCACAAAACAGCAATATGGTGTCGGAGCTTGCCAGTTGGATAACTGGACGTAATCCTGAGTTAAAAGACCCAAAAGCTTTATTAAGCAATGGCAAGTTGAAAGGTAAACTAACACACTATCTAAACTATTTAAATTAAAGCAAATTAACAAATAATTTCAGGCATTTCAGCCGAGTCTTATGGTGAGGTTGTCTTCAAACTTGCAACTATATTAAGAGGTACCGATCGGTTAGGTTACGATTGGGGTTGAAGCTTTTGAACTCCAAAGGTACTTTTAAGATAACTTTGGATGTTAATGAAATATTAAAATATCTTTAAAATATTGTACAACGTAACCCTCCCCTTATATTGTAGTATCAATTCCACTATAGTGTTTTTTCATCTAAATCAAAACGGAAAATTCTGAAATTTTACAAAGATTCGTTTACTTTTACAACAACCGGTGTTTGTGTAAGGAAATGTTCGGAATTAAGTTTCTTTGTATACTCATTCATGTCAGCCCGAATAAGTAGCATCAATTTATATCATAAACCACATTGAATAAGATACGATTTTCAATTTTTTTTTTAATCATTTATTGATATTTTTTCAATTAAAAAAGCTAAAATAAGAATATGAAAGTAAAAAAATAAAAATGTTTCATTTGCAACGCTGGTTTTGAACGCCTGCGTAAACATACCTGCAAGAAAAAAGATATGGCAGCATTAGTATTTGTTATCAGATTTTAAAAAATAATTCTTGTTTTTGTTAATCAGCAAATTTTAAAATCATCAATATGAAATTATGTCGGGAAAAGAAGACAATATGTAAAAAATATCATCATTTGGTATTTAAACCTATAATAAACATTAACCAATTCGAAACATAACTTTTTTGAATATATTGACGACCTGTAGGAACAAGTAAAATTCGAAAGTTGACACTATGCTTTAATAGTTTTTAAAATGGAAATATAATGAAAATATTTTTGTTTTAGAAAAGTATTTTTGGTAGTTTGCACAAAATCTTTATCTTCGCTTTGATGGCTATAGAGCACGTCTGTACGCACGTTCTTAGTTATGTTTCAAATAGTCATTATAATCCAACTTTGCTTGAAGAATTTCTCACCTGTGTTAAAATCATTTCTAGACGTTTAATTTCCAAGCCATAAATAAATATGGCATTCAGTTTGTTAGACGATTGAAACTGTCTAAGATATTATATATTCAGTTAGACGTACCTGAAAAAGTAAGAAATTAAATTAAAAATGTGATGCTTAAAATGAATAATGCTTATAGTGATCAATAGTTTTTAAGTAATAGTTAAACACAGGAAATGCCTATGCTATAAATACATTTTGATCTTTTTCTTAAATACGAAATAAAATAGCTTGGTTTCTATCTTACCTCTTGTATATCATCAATTATCAATCAGTGTTATGTAATGTTGATGTTGAATGAATGTTACATCATCAAGCGGGATGGCTATCTGCGTTTTATCACTTAATTTTAAAATAAATTTAACTACAATATTTCTTTAAAATATAGCAATATTTACTCGAAAATTTAAGTAAAAAGATATGTACATTGCAAAACTATTTATGTATTTAAAATAAAAATCACTACAAATTAAAAAAAAATCAAATTATTTATATTTTACAATGTTTTTTTTTTCTATAATAGAGCATTTATTTTACTATTATTTACTTCATTATTTATTTACATTATCATTTACATAGTGATTTTAAGGCAATGAATTTTTTACAGCATTTGTGTAAATATTTAATTTGTCATTTGCAATTAATATCCATGCAACATTCATTCCATACATCCTACACAACAACACACGTCAGCTCACTTCTTCACTGTATTTAAGAGTATCAAGACGTAATCTGTAAAGAGAAAAAGAAATAAGCATAAATATAATGTTTTAATAATAAAAATGATTGTAATAGTTATATTACAAAAAAACACAATCAGTAATTGGAAATGTTGAAATCAATATAAATTCATAAACACGGACCAATTAATTTCATCAAGGAAAACTTGCTTTAAAATAAATAAAAGTAAAAATAATAATAATAAACTCACATTTTAAGAAATATCGCCAAATTCTACCATGCACATTTTGCTGATTCACACTAGAAAAAATAAAAAAATATTATATATTAATAAAGGGCAATATTAAGTTTATAATGGATGTATATTAGGTCCTGTAGTAAATTGAGCAAATACAAAGCAATATAGGAAAATAGAAAACTAAAATTTAAAATACATTTTCAGATAATTCAAAACAAGCTAAAACTATTATCGCCATATTGCTTTTATCTACCTATTATTTTACTAGAATCAGTAATTGGAAAAATTAAAATCAATATAAATTCATAAACACGGACCAATTAATATCATCATACAAAAATTTAACTGTTTTGAGACATTGTATTAAAAAAATTATTAATAAACATTAAGCTTACCTGTTGCATATTTAAATTTACATTGCATATACTGGTAGGTAGCACACGACGCTGAAATAGGAGAAAAGTGTTATGTTACACACATTTTAAAACCAAAATATCACTAATTTTTAATATCGTAAAATAAAACAAGCGAAAAATTACTAAAAAAAAAAAGTTATTCAAATAATTTGACATAAAATAAAAAAAAAAACAAAATTGTAGGTGTGTTCTGCTGTTGCAGTTACTAAGTTTATCTGTATTAAAGTTAAGATAATCGATTTTTCGATTAATTCGAACAAATTTCAATATTAATGAACTTACTGTTCAACTTTTTTCGCTTGTCTTAATGTAATTAAATTCAGAACGCATAAGCGCAGCCGTCAAGATTAAGTCACAGTCTTTTGAACTCATACGGTAATTACTAACATCATTATAAATTCAAATTGTGTTATGTATTTATTGTAAAAAAAAAAGACGAAGAGAAAACGCTTACCATTATGTCGCTATGGAACTCTTTACTTTATCACTTTTCCAGTCTTATAACGTAGTTTTAAAATAATTTTTATTGGAATGGACGCTAACATAATATTTACAGTTTGGTTTTACCAAAGTAGACTGTTGTATCGAATGCCTGAAATAGAAAATAATTTCGTTTAGGTTGTGTTTATGCAAAAATAATAGATATCTAACTATTTGATGTTTAAATCAGTACGCAAAGAGCGCAGCCGTCGAGTTTTAGTCATTGAATATACTCATACGGTAATTACTATCATCATTTGAAAAATATATTGAATAACAAGATTGAAAAGATAGAGAACTTTAAAATGCGAATGTTTACAAAGGCCAAGTGCTTGGCTTAATTCTTAAATTATCATATAAAAGATGTATGATAATTTAACAACAGTTTGAAAAAGAAATATTTATGACCAAAAATAATCGTATAAGGCGATTTTGAGAATTAGGTGTAATTGCACACTTACAGATATTGAAATGCCTATCAAGTGTTTTTTTTATATTAAATATAATACAAGTGCATAATTACCTCAATGTATAAGTCGGAGCTCACAATTTTTATGTCTGCAAGAAATAAAAAAAAATAATCATTAGATTTTCAACAAAAAAAACATAGTATAAAAATACTTTTTGTTTTTATCTCATTAACGTAAAAATCAACACGATAATTGTAAGGTAAGGTAAGGTATTCAGTAATTAGATCCGTTATTATAATCATTGAAAAGTTGTAAATAAAATTAATATACGATTAATGTAATATATAACTAACCTTTGAAGTATTAGCACAGAAGCGCCACGACCTTATTGCGCACCGTTGGTGGATTCCTGAAGCGATCAGCTTTGTAAAGTGGTATACAGAAAACTGCAAAGAACAACAATGAATTATTGATTATTTATGAGAAAGTAGAACAACTAACTAAAAGTTCGACTACTGTTTAATTTAACTTGGGTAAGCAAATAAAGACTTACACTGGAAAAATTTTGTTGATTTAAATAAATTTAATCGGCTCAATACAAAATTTTAAAAGATACTTATAGATTAACAAAGTTTGTTTTTTGCTTTGAAATCTTTTCTTCATTATTTTGAAATTATAATTCAAGCTTAACAAAGTTACGGTAATTACAATAATTTTCAACGCACGATGGTTAATTCGTTTACAACGCTCAATACCTTGCAAAATGTAATTTTAAATAAAACAAAAGGATTAACTCGTTATGTCACACTTACCCTTTGACAGCATTCCAGTCGATATTAGCACCTAAACCCTCAATTTGTTGTATATTGAAAGGCAGTGTAGGATTCGACTTCGCTGATTCAGTACTGTTTGAATTTCTACCTTTGTTATTTTGCACCCAATTATGTCGCTTGTTCTATAAAATATATATGTGCTTTGATTAAATTTATGTTTGTGTGTTTTTATACAAAGTTTATTGGTGAATATCTTTTGACTGCCAGTTGAATTTGACAGTTCGAAATGTTTTTCAAACAGTTAAGGTTAAAACGGGATATTTTACGATTTCTAAAGAACTAAATTATAAAACATAAATCTCGTATTTTTATAAATTATGATTTTAAGTTTAAAACGGGATATTTTACGATTTCTAAAGAACTAAATTATAAAACATAAATCTCGTATTTTTATAAATAATGATTTTAAACAAACTCAAAAAAATTTTTTTAATAATTACTACACTTTTTATTTTCTTGAGGATAAAATTAAATCGTGACAAATAAACAAAATAAATATAAAAAAATCTGATAAAAAAATAATATATTTAAAAAAATTTGAAAAACATTTCGTAGATTTGCGAGTATAGTAGATGGATAGTTTTGATTTTTGTTTTTGTGCTAAGCACTTCGCATCTTAGATTTGTTTAAATCTTCATTAACATTGAAGTGGAATTTCATGATCAGAAAAATCAGAAGCCTCAGATATGCCGTTTCACAGAAAGATATTTTATGTTTTATCCAAGAAAGTTGTATACACCATTTTGCAGTTGTGTTTTGCAAAATGTGTCGATCAGAAGTAAATAATTCGTAACATTTATGGTAGATATTGACATTTGTTTATAAATTCATATTCGTAAAGAAAACAACATTCCTCATTCTCAACAATTTCAAGTTTTTTATACGAATTCAAATAAAATAGCACAATGAATTGAACCCTCCTCATTGCTGCTCAACTTCAATAACTTCATATATAGTATTTTAATACTATACTACTGAATTCTTTGCCTTTGGCACATTTGCCCGCCGGCTTTAAGTGCACTTGTGTTTCGCTGCGAGACATGTGCCCTTTCAGCAGTAGACATTTTGTTAGCAATTTTAAATTTATAGCAAAAATTAGTAAAAATAATTCAAATATTTTTTTATATATTTACATATTCAGTTCATACGATGATTCAGATTCCCTCATATCACTAACTATCGGCATATCTGAGATAAGGAGTTTTACTTTTAGAATTTTAGAAGAAAGCCCCATAATATATAACTTGAATAAGTTTTTTAGCTAATATTTAAGAAAAGTTTTTCATAAACAATATATTTTTCGAATAAATTTCACGTGTTTTTTTATTCAGTTGATGCAAGTAGGCAATCAAATTCCAACATTTTTCTAACCTTTGCTTGCGCACTTCACTGGATAAAACACCAAGACTAGAACTATTCATTTCTGTAAAGTTTTCATTTAAAGTGTTTATACTTTTTTGTTATATTTAATGTAAAAAATCACAGCATTTTCTTACCTCTCCGAGACAAAGTTGTTTCACAATCAATTTATTTCATAGCAAATGTTGAAGAAGCAGCAATATTGCTTGTTGTTGCTCAAAAATTATATTTTTACGAAATATTGCAGCTTTATTTTCTCCGCAAGAATTACAAAAAGTTTTTTTCTCAGTTGTGGTCTGCATATAACAAAATTGATTTTGCATCCTCCAAGTTAGTTGAAAACACACTTCCACAAAACACGACTCGTATATCAATTTGTTATAAGTTTATTAAAAGTAAAGGTCGTCCATAAAAAATAAATGTTTCCCAACAAATTACGTTTTTAAAGTAATGTCATAGTAACAACGTGTCGATAAAGCCAATATTTTATTTAAATTTAAAAATTTTCCAACATTTTGTTGATCTTACTGTTGTTATTTTACTGGCATTAAGTATGGCAACATAACCATTATTGGACATATTACAGGAAATGTCAATTAACAGTAGTATGAATGTTTGGTCCTGCGTCAATAATTTAATTTTTAAGCGAATTAAAGTTATAGATTTAAAAATGTACAGTTATGTGATGAATTAACTTTTCTGTATAAGTCATCTCAACTCAATGTTTTTTACTTGATGGATTTATTTGTGCAGTTCCATTATTGCTGAAAATTATTTTTTTACAGAAAGCTATTATAAAAATAAAAGTGACAAAAATCGATAGAAATGTGCGGCCAATTAATTGTATCACATATCTAAAAAGAACACTCCATACGAGTTAACTACTTTTTCAGTAAATTTCACACAAAATATGAAAAAACTTTGCAAAGGACATTTTACACGAATTACAGAATTTCTCTACTTCCATTACCACATGAAATCCAATCAATCACAAACCAAACCACTTCGGTTCTTAATCTGACTTTTTTACATAAGAAGCTTTTTCATATAGACCTCTGTCAGCCACTTCTATTAGAGAAATTAGTTGTTGTTTCGCAGAAACTGGTCTACCCAAGAATCAGTGAATAAATATTACAAAAGAATACATAAAAGCAATGATAATCTGAAAGTCAGTTTTTAAAACAGATTTATTAAAATATAGCTATACTAATTTATTAGCAATTGTTTAATATCAATGGTGATACTACAACACCAATTAGATTTTAACTCATTAAATTTGGTAATTTGGGGTTTTAGAATATTTTATTGAATAAAAAAAATATTTAAAAGTATTTGTAATAATTTTTTGGAGTAATAGCATGTATTGATGAAACAAATCGCTGATATGTATGTGAAGTAATGATTTTAGAAACTCTCATGCAAATAAGCACTCAATTTTCGTTTGCTAAACATCATATATGCATACAACACAAAAAGTGTAATTAATCGCGAATTAATTGCATTTACGGTGTTTACTAAAAATTATTTTTTGAAGAAAGGCTGTACATATTTTTTTTATTTTACTCTTATAATAAATGTGACTCAGATGGGCGTTGTGGATGGTTGCATAACACAATTACAACAAATATATTGTATTTCATGTAACTAAGTACTTTTGACAAAGAGTTAAATTCAAAAATTTGTATATAATAAAATAAAATAGTTTTGGAACGATAAAAAAAAGTAGGGCAACTATTTCATATCCCCACTTGGAAATGAGCAAAGAAGAAAAATCTTATATCAGCTAAGTTTATTTTAAGTGAAAACTTGAAAAAATACAACATATAATAAAATACCTGTTTATTATGAAAAATTACACAAACACTCTGACAATCTCCAAAGCCCCTACATTTGGCACGCACATTTCTCACCAACATTAAGACCCAACACGACGAACAAACAACAAAACAACGCAGCAAAGAGAAATTGCCTCACGTCCACCCTCCCTCCCTCTCCAACCCTCCAACAATCATCAACATTGCGATAAAATTTAATTTCAAAATATTTAGATTAAAAGTTTTCCATTTAATTACACATATTTGGACATGTATTATATTATATTTTAGTCTAAGAATTGTAGTTTTGTCTACATAAATTAATGTAAATTACCGTTTTTGTTCTAAAAATGTAATACAAAAAATATTACACACGCATAATATAGAGCAAGAAGAGACAAACGAAATTTTATTTCACAAATTCGTCAGCTAAAATATCCATCGCACAAAAACTTGGAAATTGCGCGAGAAAATAATTGTAGGCAGACGCATCAATTGAAGGAAAATTTCTTGCTTTCTTCTTTACTTTACACATAAACATATAATATATATGTTGGTATGCAGCATCCGATGTTAATATATATTGAGATTTTGCATGTGCTTCATAAATTTATAATTTGATGTCTTATCAATAAATACTATTGTTGTGAAATCTTACTGTCGAGCGTCTGATAAATGTTCTTTATGTTCTTTATAAATGTTCCAACATCCATAGAACTACTTGATTGTGTCTATGTGAATTGGTTGTAGTACAGTAGAATCATTTTAATTGTTCGATCATTATCATTATTTTTCATCATTAAAAATACAACGTAATCGCTCACGCACATTCATTTAAGGTGACACTGAATCTCAGAAACGTCTTCTTCGTTCCCATGGATTATTGTTTCCGTTGTTATTACCACCGCGTTGATTGCCACCTTGGTTTTGGTTAACGCCACCAAATTCAAATGAAAACGTATCCTATTCGCAAGTGAAGGTAATAAAGAATTTCATATGCAAATGTAATAAGTTAGACTGTTGTTTTTTTCTTTTATTAATTAAGAATTTGATACGCAAAAAATGAAAACCACCCATTACTCAACATTTCTACAAAGTATGCAACATATGCACACAAATAAATATGGCACACCATAGATGCTCCAAAACATCTATGTGGAGCTTTTTACAGTTGTGTTTTATATAATCTGTTCGTGTATAATGTTGGGAAATGTGTTTAAATTGCAATAACTCGAAAATGTCAACTCTTCTCAAAACACATTCATATATTGAACATTTCGTTGATTTAAGTCCGAAAACTATAACAAAGATGCTGTAAAAAAGCAGTTCAGTCGTATATGCATAATTTATCATATTAATGATGCTGTTTTTTTTTTTAGAAATTTTTTTTCGACGGCATTTATCAAGCTTCAAATTTGATGGCACATTTTGTAACCACTATCAGAAGCCTATTTGCAAGTTAAATTTTACCAATGTTTTTAAGACGAGTAGATAATAAGCATACAATTTGAATTAAAGCATTCATCATTGTTATGCAGCGGAATGAATTTTGCATAAATTTCTGTGTTTGTCATTTACATACCCAACCCAAAGCTTAAAAAAGCATTATTTCGGCGAAATCAAGTGTTAGTAGTAGTATATGTATTTCACTTAAATTTATATAAAAATTTGTTTGATAATTGAAACTGTTTAGTATTGCGTGATATATTAAAATATAAATTTCGACTTGTTCAATTGTGCTGAGATGGGTCACTTTACATCTCCTCCAGTAGCCCACAAAATACCGAAATTGTAATTCCACATAAATCAAAGTATTGTTGCTGTACAACATACCGTTGTTTCCCCACCACCAAAACATCCCACATATTTTTTTAAACAAACGTTGTTTAAATTAAAACACTTAAGCGAGCGATCAACCACTGTA
>NW_026038448.1:0-18176 GCF_023373825.1 Bactrocera dorsalis
ATATAATTTCGTTTGGAAACAAACAGAAGTAAAACGGGGTCAGTTCCTATCTTAATTCGACCAATTTTTTCCTAACCATGTAGGAGATATTCACCTTTTGAATTCCAGAAAATGGTAGCAACCACCTTTCCGTCGCAAATGACAGTTTTCCCTTTTTCGTTGGATGTTTACAGATTATAGCTCACTGTTTCAACTATGTATTTCTCGGTCTCTGATGTGTACCAGTGGAATCATGTTGCATCATATTACGCTTAGATAGCATTAATCTTTGCTGCAAAGTCGTCACTTATTTGAATTTTTTGTCCGAATTGTGGAACCGAGGCACTCGCGTAGTCTTTTAAGATGCTTACTGCCTGGGCTATTTCGCGCATCTTCAATTCATGATCTGTCAATACGAGGTCTTGGGTTTTTGAATCGATTTCCGCTAATGTATAAGGGCTGTCCGATAAGCCATACCCGAAGCCGTAACCGGGATGGATGCAGCCGCGACTACTTTTTCAAATTTTTTTTTTTTATTTTTCTACATAGTCTCCTTGTAACTCCACACACTTCTCCCATCGATGCTCCCATCTCTGCAACCCGTCCAAATAGTACTTGGCGTCTTTGTTCTGCAAAATACGAGTTCACGAAAGAGATTGCCTCCTCATTTGAAACGAAAATCTCTGGCCGCCGAGCGCAGTTATTAAGTTGAGGAAACAAAAAAAAAGTCGCTTGGTGTCTAGATCCGGTGAATAAGGTGGATGGTCAAGCAGTTCGAAACCGCAATTCGTGGATTTTCCGCCATGGCGACTGATGAGGTGTGAGATGGTGCGTTGTCTTGGTGGAACAAGACTTTCTTTTTTTGCAAATGTGGTAGATTTTTCGAAATTTCTTCCTTTAGCTTGTCCAATAATGATGCGTAATATGCTCTTGTTATAGTTTTTCCTTTTTCAAGATAGTCGATAAAAATAATTCCATGGCTGTCCCAAAAAACACTCGCCATCACTTTCCCAGCCGAATACACAGCTTTAGGTTTTTTTGGGGCTGGTTCCCCCTTTTCAATCCACTGTTTAGATTGGATTTTTGTTTCGGGCGTATAATGATGAATCCAAGTTTCGTCTACAGTTATCAATCGGCGCCAAAACTCGGTCTTATTGCCTCTAAACTGAGCCAACAGAGCGCTGGAAATATTCATGCACACACGTTTATGGTCTAGCGTAAGCAAACGCGGCACCCAACGCGCGGACAGCTTTCTCATGCCCAAATCTTGGTTTAATATGTGACAAACACATTCTTTTGACATCTTCATAATCTCAGCTATTTCCCTAACTTTAATCCGGCGGTCGTCTAGTACCAATTGATGAAGCGATGTTATCGTTAGTGGTTACAGTTTTTGGACGCCCAGGACGTTCATCATCTTCCAAGCTCCTGCAACCACGTTTAAATTCAGCTGCCCAAAATTTTACGGTGGTAAACGATGGTGCAGAGTCACCATACACAGAGTCCAACTCATCTTTGATTTGTGAAGGCGTATTGCCTTTCAAAAATAAAAATTTAATTACAGCTCGATATTCAATTTTTTCATTTTGGGGAAATCACCGAAATAGACTCACAAAAACGACTGTCAACAGATAATTGCGCAAGATAAATTTCTGAAATTTTGGCGAGTAGCTATTATAATATGCACAATTTGAAGTAGAAACTTTTTTTTCAGATGTGCCGCTAGCTTCACGTTGAGGTCGGTTATTTATCGGACAGCCCTCGTATAAGTTAAGGTAACTGGCGTTGCCAACATCGCTGTTGCTGGTCCTAACATGAGTGTTGCGTTCCACTTCCTATTGTGTGCTTTCAACTGATTTAATAATGCTCATATTATTATAATAAGTATGTTAAGAGCGCGCCTAGCAATAACAACAGGCGTTTAGCGACAACAACATACTAAATATATGTATGTACCTCCGCAAACCACGCTTAGTGATAGCGCTTGGTTTGGGTGTCTGAATGCAGGGCAACAACGCATAACACTCACTTAACAACAAGTTATTTCACCGCCAAAACTACCGTACGCCAAAGTAGCAACAAATCTCGCTTACTTTAGCATACGCTTGGTAACAACATACGTACGCGTTTTGATAGCGCTTGGGTTGGACGGCTGCATGCAGAGCAACAACAGTAGCGCCAAAGCACCAGGCACGCGAAAGCAACTAAATACAAACCTCGCCTACCTTAGCTTATGCTTAGCATATGCTTAGCAACAGTTAGTAGAGGACCGCAAGGAAGCTGCTGCTCTGCTCAACGCAATAACTAACGCTGACAGAGGTTTAGTAAAGGGACATCGATGGACAATAGGATATTAAGTAATTAGCAACTAAGCGAGTAACATCGCCATAAAGTGTAAAAAATTAGATAAGTTTAAATAAATTAATAAAGGAAATTATATTGTCCTTTAATTGGCGCCCAACCCGAAGGACTTCAGAAAAATCTTCAAACAAGGACCATAATCTCCAAGGACAAAGAAGAAACCCATTCATCCTGAGGACAAATACAAATCCAGATATTAGTTAATGGAATAAAAATTAAATATATCATTGTAAGTATTAATTTAAGATCTCAAAAAGTGTTTAATTAGTGTCTTAATAAAGTGAAGATTAAATTTAATTAAATTTGTAAAAATTCTTAGTGTACTTAAAATTTATTTGAAAAATTGTATTAATATTTGCTGAAAAGATGATTATCTAAAAAAGGGGTTTGTGCTGTGAAAGTGAAAACTGATTAATGATAAAAGATAAAAAAAATGTCTTTGTGAAATTATTTTTCTGTAGACTAGAAAACAGTGCTTTAAATTTAATCATTAATTATTTGAAAATATTATCTCGAGAACTTTCATTTGTAAAATTATGAATCTAATTTAATTTGTTTTATAAAGTTTCAATAAATAACTGAACTCGAAAGTTTCTTTAGCGATTCTTATTTCCCTTTATTTGGACTTTGGTTTTAAAATTCGATGTCACCTTCGCCAGTTTGCTCTTTCGGTAAAATAAAAAAACAATAAAAAAAAAAATTCAATTTAACGTGATTACTGTTTTCCAAATCAGCTAGTACTTTAGAATCACTTGCCCTTTTCTTCATGCTTCGAACGGAATATTTCGGTAAAAACCTAAATTTATAAAAATATTGAAGATATAATCATGAGCGTTACTAGGGAACAAGTGCTCGAAATAGTCAGCTTGACTACCGAGCGTGCTAAGCAAGAATTTGCCGCGCAACTTAGCCAAATAACCTTGGCGTTAAATCGATTAGCTCCGCCTACTGTTCAGTCTTATGTTCCAGTTTCCATTAATCCTTCAATTCAAGATAATAGTGCTAGCTTGGACCTTATTAAGTCACTTCCTGAATTTAAAGGCGATTCTTCAGCATATCCAGCGTGGCGCACGGCTGCGCAATTTGCTATGAATTACTATAAGGAAGGGTCGGAAAAGTATTATATTGCTATGGGAATTTTTCGTAATAAAATTACAGAATCGGCCAATTCTACCCTTTCCTCTTTCAACACTGTCCTTAACTTTAATGCAATCATTGCAAGATTAGATCAATCATATTCCGATAAAAGACCATTATATGTTTTAGAGAACGAGTTAAGTGTGTTAAGACAAGGCAATTTATCAATTCCAGATTATTACGACAAAGTTGATAAACAATTAACTCTGATAATAAATAAGCAAATAATGACCCACAGTGGTAATAATGAAATTACTGCAGCTCTTAACGAAAGGTCAAGAGGAAAACGCTTTGCGGGTTTTTATATCTGGGCTTCGTCGCCCAATGTGCGATATATTATTTTCCGCGAGACCAGTCGATTTGCCATCCGCACTCGCAGTAGCTCAAGAGCTCGAAGTTAATCATAGGCGTAAACGACTTTGCTCAAGCTTTCGCTGTAGGTAGTTCTATGAAAGCATTGCCGCATTTCCAGTCTGTTCAAAGACACACTCAATTAAATATACGAAATGCTCAAAGTTCCGATAGCAGGCCAATACCTATGGAAATAGACCATAATACGTCTTATCATCATAGGCGCCACTTGCCTCAAAATGCATTTAGTCCTCATCACCGACAAAATAAAAGTAGTCTACAAACACAACAATTAGCACGAAATATGCAGTCGCATCAGCCCCTTCCTATTCAATCTGTGGTACCTAAGCGGTTTCGCGATCAATCTTTCTCAAATCAAACCCCCCTAAATAAAATGCAAAAAGTCAATTTTATGACCGAAACAGAAAATCCGAATGATGTAGAATTCGAAAGGTATAGTGACGATTATTTTCAAGGCGGCAGTCAAACAAATTATGATATTGATGTTGCTAACTACGATTTGAATATCGATAATGAACAAGCCGAGGAAATTAATTTTTTAAACTAAAATCGCTCCTGCCGTTTATAACTAAAACTTCCACAAGCGGTCAGGAGCTACGGATTTTAATCGATACCGGCACTTCTAAAAACTATATAAAAATTTTTCATTTTTACATGGCATTAAGGACATTGATAGACCTTTCAAACTGAAATCCATAAATGGTACGAATTGGATAAATAAAAAATGTCTGATGAATGTTCTTAATCATACCTCTACGTTTTACTTACTTCCTAATTTAAATACGTTTGATGGTATCATTGGGTACGATTTTCTTAAAGAAATCGAGGCAAATATCAATACAGAAAAAGGGTTCTTATTTTACCGTAATGGAAAAGAAAAACTGAAACATCTTTCATGTAGTCAAAGCAACATTATAACAATAGAAGACGACTCTGCCCCTCCCCACATGAAATCTCAATTTTCTGTAATAATTAGTAGGCATATGAATGCGTTTGCTGATCCAAACGTAGCATTACCATTTAACACTAACGTGAAGGCTAGAATTCGTACTCAAACAAATGACCCAATTTATAGCAAAAGCTATCCATATCCAATTTCCGTTGCGCCGTTCATTAACAGCGAAATTAAGAAACTTCTCAACGATGGTATAATAAGAGAATCAAGTTCTCCATACAATTCACCGGTCCATGTTGTGTCTAAAAAAGGTTTAGACGAAAGTGGAAACCCGAAGTTACGTTTAGTAATTGATTATAGAAAACTTAACGAAAAGACAATTTCAGATCGTTACCCAATACCGGACACAACTGTAATTTTATCTAATTTAGGAAACTCTAAGTATTTCACCACGTTAGATTTAAAATCTGGCTTCCACCAGATTGTAATGTGTGAAGAGGATAGAAAGAAGACCGCTTTTAGCATTAACAACGGAAAATACGAATTTTGTAGGCTTCCTTTCGGTTTAAAAAATGCTCCAAGCATTTTCCAAAGAGCAATAGATGATGTTCTACGCGAAGACATCGGAAAATGTTGTCACGTTTACATAGATGACATCATTATTTATTCACCGGATGAAAAATCACATTTGGAGAGCATAGAAAAGGTTTTGAGCAAATTAGAAAAATCAGGAATGAGAGTTTCAACAGAAAAATCTAAGTTTTTCAAAACCGAAGTTGAGTTTTTAGGCTTTGTAGTCTCAGAAAAGGGTATTAAAACCAGTCCAGATAAAGTAAATGATATTCTGAATTATAAACCTCCCACAACACTGAGAGCGCTGCGATCATTTCTAGGCTTATCCGGTTATTATCGTCGTTTTATAAAAAATTACGCGGACATGGTAAAGCCATTGACCAAACACCTTCGTGGTGAAAACGGTAATGTAGGAGCAAAAAAACCTAAAAATATTGAAATTACACTTGATCCTCAAGCATTAGACGCTTTTGAAAAAGTAAAGCGAGTTTTGGCCTCTGAAGATGTTCTTCTTTACTATCCTAACTACAATCGTCCCTTTGATGTTACCACTGACGCCTCATCAAACGCTTTAGGTGCGGTTCTATCACAAAATGGTCGTCCCATTACGATGATTTCAAGAACCCTTTCTGGCACCGAACAAAATTATGCCACGAACGAACGTGAACTTCTCGCTATCGTATGGGCTTTAAAAACGTTGCGACATTATCTCTATGGAATCAAAAACATTAATATTTTTACCGACCACCAGCCCTTATTTTCTCCATATCAGAAAAGAACCCGAATAGTAAAATGAAGAGATGGCGTGCATTCGTAGAAGAATTTTCGCCAAATTTTCACTATAAGCCTGGTAAAGAGAATAAGGTAGCCGACGCACTTTCTAGGCAGTTCCTTAATAATCTAGAAGAGTCCATACGAGATGAAACCATACACAGTGAAGAGTCGTCGACTAAAACCATTAAATCCGTTAAGCATCCAATTAATCAATTTAGGAATCAACTCATTCTATCTCAGTCGAGCACTTGCAGTATAAGCACCAAAATTTTGTTTCAGAAGCTTATTCGACACACTATATTTTTCGACACCATTGAAAATCTTATTAGTTACCTAAAATCTGCAATCAATTATAACGCTACAAATGGAATTCACTGCGATCTACCTACTTTAGGGCAAATACAAGACCCTGTATTGTCCAAATTTCCGGGTGTAAAATTTGTTCATACCGAATTGATGGTAATCGATCTAACGAACAAAGATGACCAACTCGAAACAGTCGCTACTGAGCATAATCGAGCACACCGTTGCTTATCTGAAAATATCAGTCAAATTTCTAAAGAATATTATTTTCCAGACTTAAAAAAATTCCTAAAAACTACAATTGCGAATTGTAAAATTTGCTTGGAAAACAAATATCAACGTAAGCCACCTAACCTGGCATTGGCGAAACGCCCATCCCAAACCTCCCAGGAGAAATTCTCCATATAGATATTTTTTTTACCAACAAGCAACATTTTTTAACATGCGTGGATAAATTTTCCAAATTTGCAATTGTAAAGCCCATATCATCAAGATCCACTCTAGATATAAAAGATGCTCTTCTGGAAGTTCTTTTAAAGTTTAACAACACAAAAACCATTGTTTCAGACAACGAAAAATCTTTTCATTCCAATTTAATAAAAACGTTGTTGAGAGATAACTATTCCATCAAACAATTTTTTATACCTACACTTCATAGTGAAAGCAACGGCCAAGTCGAAAGATTCCATTCGACGTTGCTTGAAATAGCTCGATGCATTAAGGAAGAGCAACAAATATATGAAACCATCGACTTGATTTTGCTAGCTACACATAAATACAATCATAGTATTCACTCAGTCATAAAAGCTAAGCCCATTGATGTATTTCACAATTACCCACCCGAAAAATTTAATGATGTTAGGAAATTATTATTACAAGCTCAAGAAAAAACTATTAAAAGACTTAATACTGGTAAAACAACAAAAATGTACGAAGCTGGAGAAAGGGTATTTTTAAAAAGAAATAGGCGTTTGGGCAACAAGCTAGACAAAATTTTTATTGAAAAAGTCATTGAAAGAGACCTTGGCACGGCAGTGATAATCGAAGGGAAAAAGATCCATAAAAGTAACTTACGATAGTTCCTCATCTGTATTTCTGAAGATTTTTTTTTTGTTGTTTTTCTCATATCTAAGTAAACCTTAATTTGAAATAAGTAAATTCAATGAATTAAGACACAATACTTTTTTTGATTTTGAATTATTACCTTGAGTTAAAAAAAAAAAACAAATATTGTAAACTAGTTATAAGATACTACAAAATGTAAACAAAATATTTGCAAGCTAAGAAACCCATCATCGATTCGCAGAAGCAGAACTAATTGCATATTGAAACGAGGACGTTTCAAATTTAACAGAGGGAATAGTTAAGGTAACTGGCGTTGCCAACATCGCTGTTGCTGGTCCTAACATGAGTGTTGCGTTCCACTTCCTATTGTGTTGCTTTCAACTGATTTAATAATGCTCATATTATTATAATAAGTATGTTAAGAGCGCGCCTAGCAATAACAACAGGCGTTTAGCGACAACAACATACTAAATATATGTATGTACCTCCGCAAACCACGCTTAGTGATAGCGCTTGGCTTGGGTGTCTGAATGCAGGGCAACAACGCATAACACTCACTTAACAACAAGCTATTGCACCGCCAAAACTACCGTACGCCAAAGTAGCAATAAATCTCGCTTACTTTAGCATACGCTTGGTAACAACATACGTACGCGTTTTGATAGCGCTTGGGTTGGACGGCTGCATGCAGAGCAACAACAGTAGCGCCAAAGCACCAGGCACGCGAAAGCAACTAAATACAAACCTCGCCTACCTTAGCTTATGCTTAGCATATGCTTAGCAACAGTTAGTAGAGGACCGCAAGGGAAGCTGCTGCTCTGCTCAACGCAATAACTAACGCTGACAGAGGTTTAGTAAAGGGACATCGATGGACAATAGGATATTAAGTAATTAGCAACTAAGCGAGTAACATCGCCATAAAGTGTAAAAAATTAGATAAGTTTAAATAAATTAATAAAGGAAATTATATTGTCCTTTAATTTGCATAAATTGCTTGCGTAAGGGACATACCGTTTCCAAATGCAGGGCGGATCGTTGCCGCATATGCAATCGATCCCATCACTCGCTGTTGCACCAGTATCCAGTGTCCTTCCCCGCTGTACCTCATCCGCAACCATCAACCACACATGCCATGCATACAGCCAGTATGCCGGATCGGGTCATGTTGGCAACAGCAGTAATTCTAGTGAGGACCAGCTGCGGAGATTACCTGCCTGCGAGAGCCTTGCTGGACTCAGGCTCCCAGGTCAACTTTATGACGGAGGACTTGGCACAAAAGTTGCGGATTCGACGTCAGCACAAAACATTAAGTGTAATTGGAATTGGCAATTCCAATACAAAAGTGGGGTCAAAACTAAATGCGTTTGTCAAGTCGCGGTTTAAATAATTTTGAATTTTCGGCGGAATTCTGGGTAATGCGATGCATTTCGGCAAAATCATCCAGACCATAACATCAATGTTAATGGCTGGAAAATTCCGCACAATATTGAATTGGCGGATCCAGAATTCCATAAATCTAAAAAAGTGGATATCCTATTGGGTGCTGAAACATTTTTCGACCTTTTAGCTGTTGGCCAAATTAAAAATGGTCCTAACCAACCAACACTTCAGAAAACCCTTTTAGGATGGATTGTATCTGGCAAATACGTCAGCAATCAAAGTTCTCCTCCCAGATTACATAGCACATTATGCCAAGCTGAAGAAGACTTAACGTCAATCGATTCAGTAGTCCAAAAATTTTGGGCTCTAGAAGAATTACCTTCAGAATCAAATGGCATCAAATTCACACCAGAGCATCAAGAGTGTGAAAATTTTTTCGTTAATACTACTCAAGTATTGCCTTCAGGACGGCTTCAAGTCAGAATGCCTTTTAAAGCTGACCGTAAGTTACTCGGTCACTCCTATGAAACCGCAGTTCGGCGGTTTCAGGCCCTGGAGAGAAGAACATTAAAAGATCCAGAACTTCGTAAAATGTATCTGGACTTTATGAATGAATATAGAGCCTTGGGTCACATGAGCCCAACGAACAATAAGATCCCGAGTGAGCCACACTACTTCATTCCGCATCAATGCGTTTTAAGGCCCGAGAGCACAACAACCAAATTACGTGTTGTATTTGATGCTTCGAGTCGATCTTCAACTCAAATAGCGTTGAATGAACTTTTGATGGTAGGTCCAACCATCCAAGAAGAGTTATAGTCATCTCTTCTTCGTTTTCGCTTACATAAGTATGCATTAACTGCGGACATTACTAAAATGTACCGTCCAAATAATTATGCACGAAGAAGACAGGAATTGTCAGCTTATTGTGTGGAGAGAGCATCCTTCTGAGCAAATTCAAATTTTTCGTCTCAACACTGTAACATACGGCACTGCGCCTGCTCCATTTCTCGCAACACGGTGTTTGCAAATGCTCAGTGATGCCAATACAATGAAATACCCACTCGGTTCATTGGCCATCAAAAGAGACTTTTATGTTGATGATTTATTAACAGGGTCCGAAAATTTTGAGTCTCTAGATCTTTGAGAAATGAGGTAATTAAAATATTAAACTCGGCAGGATTCTCCTTAACGAAGTGGTTTCGAACCACCCTAAATTTTTCGACAGTGATTGCACTGAAAAGTCATTAAGCTTCAATGACCAAAACTTTACAAAAAACGTTAGGAATCCATTGGTTGCCGAAAGAGGATTTGTTTCGATTTGTTTTAGATGACAATTTTAATGATCTGCGAGCCACTAAAAGAAATATATTGTCAGTTTCTGCTCGCCTTTTTGATCCTCTTGGATTACTAGCCCCACTAGTTACCAAAGCAAAAATCTTCTTGCAAGAGCTTTGGATCCAAAAACTAGATTGGGATGAGTCGATTCCATTGCGCCTTGACACTAGCTGGCAGAAACTTTAAAGCCAACCTAATGCAGCTCTCATCAATAAGCATTCCTCGTTACGTAAACGTTCAGTCGAGTGCCATCTGCCAAATACATGGCTTCTCCGACGCCTCAATAAGGGCGTACGGATGCTGCATATACATACGAAGCCAATCTGCTAGTGGTATTAAATGCATGCTGCTTACTGCAAAGTCTAGAGTGGCTCCGCTGAAGACCAAATCTCTTCCGCGTCTTGAGCTCTCGGCAGCACATCTTCTTTCGAAATTATGGTCAAGAGTAGCGCCTATGTTGAGTCGACATTTCGAAAATATTACATTTTGGACAGACTCTGAAATCGTTTTACATTGGATTAAAACACATCCATCTTCACTACAAACCTTCGTCGCAAACAGAGTGTCCGAAATCCAAGAGTTGACTGACAAAGTACATTGGCGACATGTGCCAACGAAACAAAATCCTGCGGATCAAGTGTCTCGGGGTTGTAACGTGGATGAATTGAATAATTCAATATGGTTTGGCGGTCCACAGTTCCTCCTAGAAGGACCCTGCATTATGGCCAATTAATAACCACTTCCAGCTCTCACCAGAAGACGAAGCATTAGAGAAGAAGAAAAATACATTTACATTACTTTCGACTACTGAGAAAAATTCAATATTGGACCTTATTGAAAAATTTTCTTCTCATAAAAAATTGCTTCGTGTGGTCGCATATATATTACGATGGATCAGGCGACCACCAAAATCCTCCAGAGGCCAAGATCTGACTTCAGAAGAGCTAAACTTGAGCTTTCTAAAAATTGCACAGGTGGTCCAACATTCAGAATTTTCGGATGTTATTCAAAAATTGCATAAAGGCACCACCCTACCCGCAAACTTGCAAAAACTCAACCCGTTTTTGCATGAATACTCGGATATGTCGCTGTCATTCAAATTAATCCGAGTAGGAGGTCGCTTATTAAATGCACCTCTCCCATACGATGCCAAATTTCCGCTTTTATTAAATAAAAGTTCGCACTTCGTTATAACGTACTTACGGTTCCTGCATATTCGAAATCACCACGCTGGGGCTAAAGCGTTGGTTGCGCTTCTTCGAGAACGCATATGGCTAATTAATGCCCGAGAAGCTTGCAGTAGAACCGTAAGAAACTGTATACATTGTTTCCATTACAAGCCGAAGTTGCAAAACCAAATAATGGGAAAATTTGCCAGTCGAAAGACTTCGAGCACTACGGCCCTTTCTTATATGTGGCGTAGATTTTTGTGGTCCGATATACACAACTCTAAAAATACGCGGTCGACCACCCGTAAAAACATATATTGCAGTTTTCGTTTGCTTCACTTCAAAAGCAGTACATTTAGAATTAGTTTCGGACCTATCTTCTAATTCATTTATTCTCGCCCTAAAAAGGTTCATTGGACGCCGAGGGATGCCGACGAAGATATTCAGCGACAACGCCACCAATTTCGTCGGCGCCGATCGCAAGCTGCGCGAATTGAAGGAGGCATTTCTTGCAATGGGCCCAGAACTGCAGAGATTCGCAGCAGACGAAGGGTGCAGCTTCACCTTTATACCACCGCGGGCGCCGCACTTCGGCGGGTTATGGGAAGCCGCGGTGAAGTCCGCCAAGCATCACGTCGTTCGCGTAATCGGCAACGCGCTACTGACCGCAGAGGAACTGTCAACACTACTGGCAGAAGTGGAGGCCATCCTCAATTCTCGCCCCCTAACACCGTTGAGCCAGGACCCCAACGACGGCGAGGCACTAACCCCAGCGCATCTGCTAATAGGATGCTCCCTGCGGGCTTTACCCCCAGAGAAGGTGCCAGTGGATCCGGTTCGTTGTTGCGAGAGATGGCAACTTGTTTGCTCTCTCAAGCAACAGTTTTGGCGACAGTGGTCCAAAACATATCTGACGGGCCTTCAGGAACGCAACAAGTGGCTGCACCCCACTCGCAATCTGCAGCTCAAAGACCTCGTCCTCGTCCACGAGGACAACGTGCCGCCACAGCAGTGGGTACTCGGCCGCGTCGTCGCCACCGTCGAAGGGCAAGACGGCAAGGTGCGAGTCGCAGACGTGACGACTAAGGCGGGCACAATTAAGCGTCCCATCCACAAGCTGGCCTTGCTTCCAATGGAGGTTGAAGGAAATTGATCCTGTCAAGGTGGCCGGTGTTACGTCAAGCGACCTATCTATAAATTTATACCTGAAATAAAAATAATAAATGAATTATAAAGTGTTTAGTTATTTTGCTGCCAAATTTGCCAATAAAAGCACTAACCACTTTCACTATGATTAAATAAAAATGCTCACGTATTTAAGGTGTACAATAATTCAACGTTTATTTAGAGCTTATGAAAAATATAATGTTCTATTTGAAATCCGAATACACGTATACGGAGCGGGGAGGATGTCAACCGGACCGCTGAGTGATCGGAGTAGCTAGTATGTTGACGCGGCGCAGTATCTAAGCGAAAGTTGATGTTGGAGAAAGTTGAGGTGCGGATTGTAAGTGGATATGCGACGAGTGTCTGACGAATTGTGTCGAATCTGCTCAGGAGACCATCCTTTATGCTGAGTGGGTGGATGTACAAGTATGGTGAGTTATCTTGTGTGCGAGTGTGGTGTCGTCAAGTATTAGTGTGTGCTAGTTTTTCCGGTTAAAGTGGGGGGATGCTTAAATCATTTAAACATCCTGGGCCCCCTAGGCGAATATTTTGCCTAGTATTCCACGCATATGTTGTTGCACATATTTCGCCGTACTGCTGATTGAGTAGCATGGGTTTTATGGATGCATAATGGCGTGGTAATTTCTCATATATATTCGTGTATGTGGAAAACAGCTTTGGTTTAAAATATACTTATCAGATGTACATACATATTCGAATATGAATTTTAAAATGCAAATAGATGCTTAAGAGAAGCAACTTTATTTTGCGGGTTTATTTGATTTTATTGACGACTTATCGGTTTATTATGCGGATAATTTATTATTTGCCTTTTCTGTGTTGTTGGCAATTGTTGTAATTTTTGTAAGATATTTAATTTATGATCGGCTTATGAAGGATAGTAACTCCACGCCTGGCCAGATATGGCCAAAATGGCCCTGGAGTTAGGACTGTGACAATAGAGGAATCTTGCGAGAGAGTGATCCTGAATGGAGGACGGCTTCGATTCGTGGAGTAGATAATTTTTTATATTTATTTTGAAAATTTACGAAAAAATGTCGATTTTTTGACTTTCGATACAACCGTGTTTATTATTTATTTTTATTTTATGTTTTTATGTATGTACTAATTTGGCGTTTAGTAGGCCGCCACCGCTCTAGGATCTGTTCAGATTTTTTTTTTTTTCATTATTGGCGAAAGCCATCCTGCGGGGCCGAAAAGTTGTATGTGCTTTTAATATAGGAGGAAGTTTCCCTATATTTCGAAATTTCCTTAATTGTGAATTAAGGTATTGATTTGTGTTGTACTCAACTTGAGTTGGTATGGTTGTAACTGGTTCGGTAACTAGTCCACTTTGTGTTTCACTGTGGAGCGTTTGAACTTTTTGTGCCTTTGGGCAAACATAGTGTGCCTTGGCAATTTTTTAGAATTGTGGATTGCGGGATTTGCTTTGTTAAACGCGTGGTTCTTTTTGTGTAGGCGCTTTTTTGGAGTGAGTTAGGATGTCTGCTGTAATGAAGCATTGTATGATGCCTTTTATGACAATATAAGCAGTTAAATTTGCTTTTGCAATTTTTAAGATTATGCGTGTGGGACAAGCAGTTTGTACAGAGTCTTTTTGATCTGACAAAGTTGTTCCTTTCGTTAACTTTTAATTTTTTAAACTTTTCGCAAGTTTTAAGCTTATGCCTCTTTTACATAGTTCGCATGACGTATGTTTTCTTTGTTCGGATGTGAACGATTGTGTTTTGCTAGAAATTCTGTTTGATTTGGTTTTGCTTCTAGCTTGGGGTCTATTGAAGCTTTTATTTTGGTCGTGTTTAATGTTCTTATTTCTGATTTTTTTTTCTTCTAACCTTTCCGCAATTTCATATTGGGTGATGAGAAAATCTTTCATTTGTTGCCACGTTGGGCACTTTTTTCGTGATGAGAGCGATTGCTCCCATAGAAGTAACGACTTTTCTGGTAATGCGGCGGTGCAAATGTTTACCAGAATAGGATCCCAGCTGTCTGTGGGGATATTTTGTGTCGACACAATCGACAAACAATTAGAAACAGTGGATTGTAGTGTTACAAATTCTTCACTTGTTCCTTTCTTGATTTTAGGCAAGTTTAGTAGTGTCGTTACTTGTTTATCGACCAGTATTCTTTCATTTTCGTATCTAGCTTTTAGAGCTTCCCAAGCCAAATTGAAATTATCGTCATTAAGAGCGAACTGTTTTACTATTATGCCTGCTTGACCTTTAGTTTTGTATCTGAGGTGATACAATTTTTGCGCTTGTGATAATTGAGGATGGTTTATGTACACGGCCGTGAACATGTCCCGGAAGGACGGCCATTCTTCATAACCTCCGTAAAAGGTTTCTGTGTCACAAGCGGGCAACTCGAGTTGGATGCCTGAACTTGCCTCTTGATATTGTTGCATTTGTGGCAGCTCTACTCTCGGATGTGGAGTAGGTGCACTTGCTTTTATTAGCTTTAATTGATCGGAGATCATAGCTTTTGTTTCTTCATATTGGTCTAAGCAGTTTTCATATATTGCGTAAGCCGATTGTTTCAAATTTTGTGGCACGTTTGAATCGTCAGATTCTACTATGGCGTCATGAGCCGCTTGGAGACGAGACCAGAAATTTTTAAGATTTGGCTTTTGATTTCTAGTAGCGATTCCGAGTTTTCGTGAATCGGTGAAGAGGCAAATCTAGTGCAGTATCTTGTTAAACTGTCACTTTCTGAAATAAATTTAGCAACCTGTTTTGGGCGTGTAGCTCCTGCAGGTATATTTTGATTATTATTGTTAACCATTTTTGCGAAATAATATTATTTAATTATTTTAGTAGAAAACGTACTTTTTATCAATTAAAATATTTTATGTCCGAATATTTTGTATTTAGGTACACCCTAATACTTGGACTTATATGTGCTTATGTTTTATGTTTTGTGCAATTGAGAGCTCGTTGAAGAGATCAATGCGCTATTTACATAAATACACGAATTGTTTGTGTGCTTATTATGCTTTTCCTTATATTCTTAAGTAATTGAGAGCTCGTTAGAGAGATCAATTCGCTTTTTTGATTAGTATGCACAAATTGTTTGTGCTAATGTATATGACCAAACAATATGCTGTAATGCTTGTGTAATTCTGTTTGGTTTGTTTTTGTTTTAAGCAATTGAGAGCTCGTTGGAGAGATCAATTCGCTTTTTGTATGCAATCCTGCTTGTTTTTGGTTGCCAAAGAACAAGGGGTATTGCCGGATAATTGCCAATATGGTCTTTGAATATGAAAATGTATAAGTATATACGAATATGTATGCATATATATGTTCAATAATTTGTTTATGTTAAGCTGGGGTTTTTTTTTTTTTGTTAGATCGAATGAATTATGAAGGTATATGTTTTAACAATTTGTTGTATTGTTAATTTTCCCGCGTCATTTATTTAAGCATAGGCAGTTTGTATGCCGTATGTTTATATTTTTTCGCAAAAAGAGAGGACGCGAAAACGGAATAGAAAAAAATTGTATTTTCCGTTGTCCTCATATGTATGTAATTTAATATATAAATATAGCAATTATACTAGTTAAGTAAGTAAGTGACATATATACGTTTACTTTTTAAATAGTAAGTATTTTTATATGCATATACATATGTATGTTTGTATTTAATTTTATTTGTTTTCCTCTCTTCGCATTTGATTTTGATATTTGGATTTATGCAATCCTGCTTATTGTTGCTGTTAAACAAAAGGGGTATTGCTGGGCAATTTTTTTGGAATATCAAGCTTTATGTATATACTTGATTTAACTATTTTTAATAATGCGACGATTTGAATTAAAAACATGAATTTGAATAATTAACATGAGGTTTTTAAATACGAAAAACCGTAACTTAAAACATACATATGTACATATTTTTGTGCATATATTAAATATAACGTGAAATTGATACGCTCACTTTGATTCGGGGATAACGTATGTATGTGTGTGCATGCCCCTTTTTATCGCCAATTCTCCTCTCTTGTTTCAGCTCTTGAAGGTGTTGTTGCTTGTGTGTATAGTTGTTTTAATTTGTTCGCGCCCGTTTGATCCGTTTTTGTGTATGTTTTGTTATATAGGAGTTTCTACCTTTCGCGCGCGATTTATGTTTTGTAATTACATTTCGCGCTCATATGTCTGTTTATTGTTTATATATATTTTAGTTTGGAGGTTTCAGGTCGTTTGTTTCGATTTGTTTGTTTTATTGGTGCTCGATTTAGGTTTGTTTTTAGGTTCCGCGCGATTGTGTTTTTTTTTGCTTTTTATTTGCTTGTTGAAATTGTTTTATATATTTTGTTTTTTGTTTTTGTTTTTGTCACTTCCACCTTGTCTTTTATTCGCTGTGAGTCTTTTTTTGTTTATTTACATACATATAAACACTGCAATGTTCTGCACTTTCTTTGTTTCTTTATTTGCTGTGACACTGCACTACTGTTTTTTTTTTTTTTTTGTTTTTTGTACTTTAGCGCACTCTTTTCGGTGATCTCAAATTTCGTAAAAATTTATGTTTTATTTGGTTTTTGTGTTATTCACGTCACCTTTTTGTAATTTTTGTATTACACATATATAAGTCTATTTTAATTTGTTTTCTTTTTTGAGTTTCCCTTCTTTTTGTTTTTCAATCACCACACTTTTTGTACCATTAGGTCAAAACCTGTTTATGTGCAAACATATGTATTTTTTTTTTTTTTTTTTTTTTTTGTGTCCCTTCACTTTATATTTATATGTTTATTGTGGTTTTTTGTTTCACCACTGGTGCCTTTCAGTGAGGCTCGAAGGACCATAGTTATTTTGCTGCCAAATTTGCCAATAAAAGCACTAACCACTTTCACGGTGATTAAATAAAAATGCTCACGTATTTAAGGTGTACAATAATTCAACGTTTATTTAGAGCTTATGAAAAATATAATGTTCTATTTGAAATCCGAATACACGTATACGGAGCGGGGAGGATGTCAACCGGACCGCTGAGTGATCGGAGTAGCTAGTATGTTGACGCGGCGCAGTATCTAAGCGAACGTTGATGTTGGAGAAAGTTGAGGTGCGGATTGTAAGTGGATATGCGACGAGTGTCTGACGAATTGTGTCGAATCTGCTCAGGAGACCATCCTTTATGTTGAGTGGGTTGATGTACAAGTATGGTGAGTTTATCTTGTGTGCGAGTGTGGTGTCGTCAAGTATTAGTGTGTGCTAGTTTTTCCGGTTAAAGTGGGGGGGATGCTTAACTCATTTAAACAGTGTTGAATTATAAAAATTTATAAAAATATTGAATTGTTAAAAATTAAATTAAGAAAAATCTATTGTATACTTACCTTAATAATCCATTTGTAATACTCACCTTACTTACCTCAACGTAATCTATTACAATATTGAACATAAGTTGAAGATAATCAGATGTACCCCTTTTTTAATACATATTTATATTACCACTACTTTAAGCCGTTAGTTTTAAGTTAGGCTTAGCAATTAGATTAAGTGAAATAAAGAAGCTATTGTAATCGAACCGTACAACCGAACGCACGCGCCTTTTTCGTTATTCGCAAGTAATAAGTATTTTCGCGACAGGTAATTGGGGAATTTAAAATTGCGCATCCCTAAATAATTTTCGTGTTTCAAAAACGCTTCACTTTGA
>NW_026038449.1:0-18158 GCF_023373825.1 Bactrocera dorsalis
ATGTATAGTTCATATTTTTACGCCAACTTGGTATAGATTGCTTAATGTATATGTACTAAAAAATCGATTCTACACCTTAATATAAGATTGTGAAATTTTTCCAAATACACTGTCGTTATGGCTATATGACAACTCCAATAACCTCAAAACAGCTAATTAGCATAAATATGTACAGTTCATATTTTTACGCAACTTGGTATCGATTACTTAGTGCATATGTACTAAAAAATGGATTCTACACCTTAATATAAGATTGTGAAATTTTTCCAAATACACTGTCGTTATGGCTATATGACAACTCCAATAACCTCAAAACGGTTAATTAGCATAAATATGTATAGTTCATATTTTTACGCAACTTGGTATCGATTGCTTAGTGCATATGTACTAAAAAATCGATTCTACACCTTAATATAAGATTGTGAAATTTTTCCAAATACACTGTCGTTATGGCTATATGACAACTCCAATAACCTCAAAACGGTTAATTAGCATAAATATGTATAGTTCATATTTTTACGCAACTTGGTATCGGTTACTTAGTGCATATGTACTAAAAAATCGATTCTACACCTTAATATAAGATTGTGAAATTTTTCCAAACGCACTGTCGTTATGGCTATATGACAACTCCAATAACCTCAAAACGGTTAATTAGCATAAATATGTATTGTTCATATTTTTACGCAACTTGGTATCGATTGCTTAGTGCATCTGTATTACAAAATCGATTCTACACCTAAATATAAGATTGCGAAAATTTTCCAAATGCACTGTTGTTATGGCTATATGACATCTCCAATAAAATCAAAACGGTTAATTAGCATAAATATGTATAGTTCATATTTTTACGCAACTTGGTATCGATTGTTTAGTGCATATGGACTAAAAAATGGATTCTACACCTTAATATAAGATTGTGAAATTTTTCCAAATACACAGGTCTTCTATGGCTATAAGACATCTCCAACACCTCGAAACGTTTAATTATAATAAATATGTATCGTTTCATATTTTTACGCAACGTGGGTATCGATTGCCCTAATGTATATGTACTAAAAAATGGATTCTACACCTTAATATAAGATTGTGAAATTGTTCCAAATACACTGTCGTTACGGCTATATGACATCTCCAATAACCTCAAAACGGCTAACAAGCATAAATATGTATTGTTCATATTTTTACGCAGCTTGGTATCGGTTACTTAGTGCATCTGTACTAAAAAATCGATTCTACACCTTAATATAAGATTGTGAAATTTTTCCAAATACACTGTCGTTACGACTATATGACATCTCCAAAAACCTCAAAACGGTTAATTAGCATAAATATGTATAGTTCATATTTTTACGCAACTTGGTATCGATTGCTTAATGTATATGTACTAAAAAATGGATTCTACACCTTAATATAAGATTGTGAAACTTTTCCAAATACACTGTCGTTATGGCTATATGACAACTCCAATAACCTCAAAACGGTTAATTAGCATAAATATGTATAGTTCATATTTTTACGCAGCTTGGTATCGCATATCTTAGTGCATATGTACTCAAAAAAATCGATTCTACACCTTAAATATATAGATTGTGAAATTTTTTCTCAAATTACACTGTCGTTATGGCTATATGAAGCAACTCCAATAACCTTCAAAACGGTTAATTAGTGCATACATATGGTATAGTTCATATTTGTTACGGCAACTTGCGTATAGAGTGCTTAGTGCATATGTAACTACAAAATCGATTCTACACCTTAATATAAGATTGTGAAATTTTTCCAAATATCACTGTCGTTATGGCTATATGACAACTCCAATAACCTCACAAACATCTAATTAGCCATAAATATGTATAGTTCATATTTTTTACGCAACTTGGTCATCGAGTGCTTAATGTTATGTACTAAAAAATGGATTCTACACCTTAATATAAGATTGTGAAATTTTTCCAAATACACTGTCGTTACGGACTATCAGTGACAACTCCAATAAACATCCGAGAACACGGTTAATTAGCATAAATATGTATTATAGTGCATATTTTTACGTCGAACTTGGTATCCGATTGCTTAGTGCATATGTTACTAAAAAATCGATTTCTTACACCTTAATATAAGATTGTGAAATTTTGTTCTCCAAATTACACTGTCGTTACGGCCTTATATGACAACTCACATAACTCCCCTCAATCACGGTTAATTAGCATAAATATGTATAGTTCATATTTTTACGCCAAACTTGGTATCGGAGTACTTTAGTGCATATGTAACTAAAAAATCGATTATACACCTTAATATAAGATTGTGAAAATATTTCCAAATTCACTGTCGTTACGACTATATGACATCTCCAATAACCTCAAAACGGCTTATAAGCATAAATATGTATAGTTCATATTTTTACGCAACTTGGTATCGATTGCTTAATGTATATGTACTAAAAAATCGATTCTACGCCTTAATATAAGATTGTGAAATTTTACAAAATACACTGTCGTTACGGCTATATGACATCTCCAATAACCTCAAAACAGCTAATTAGCATAAATATGTATAGTTCATATTTTTACGCAACTTGGTATCGATTGCTTAATGCTGCATATGTACTAAAAATCGATTCTACACCTTAATATAAGATTGTGAAATTTTTCCAAATACACTGTCGTTACGGCTATATGACGCTCCAATAACCTCGAACGGCTAATTAGCATATATATGTATAGTTCATATTTTACGCAACTTGGTATCGAGTGCTTAGTGCATATGTACTAAAAAATCGATTCTACACCTTAATATAAGATTGTGAAATTTTTCCAAATACACTGTCGTTATGGCTATATGACAACTCCAAAAACCTCAAAACAGTTAATTAGCATAAATATGTATAGTTGATATTTTTAGGCAACTCGGTATCGATTGCTTAATGTATATGTACTAAAAAATCGATTCTACACCTTAATATAAGATTGTGAAATTTTTCCAAATACACTGTCGTTATGGCTATATGACATCTCCAATAACCTCGAAACGGTTAATTAGCATAAATATGTATAGTTCATATTTTTACGCAACTTGGTATCGATTGCTTAGTGCATATGTACTAAAAAATCGATTCTTCACCTTAATATAAGATTGTGAAATTTTTCCAAATACACTGTCGTTATGGCTATATGACAACTCCAATAACCTCAAAACGGCTAATTAGCATAAATATGTATAGTTCATATTTTTACGCAAGCTTGGTATCGGCTGCTTAGTGCATATGTACTAAAAAATGGATTCTACACCTTAATATAAGATTGTGAAATTTTTCCAAATACACTGTCGTTATGGCTATATGACAACTCCAATAACCTCAAAACGGCTAATAAGCACAAATATGTATAGTTCATATTTTTACGCAACTTGGTATAGATTGCTTAGTGCATATGTACTAAAAAATCGATTCTACACCTTAATATAAGATTGTGAAATTTTTTCAAACGCACTGTCGTTACGGCTATATGACATCTCCAATAACATCAAAACGGTTAATTAGCATAAATATGTATATTTCATATTTTCACGCAACTTGGTATCGATTGCTTAGTGCATGTGTACTAAAATATCGATTCTACACCTTAATATAAGATTGTGAAATTTTTCCAAATACACTGTCGTTACGGCTATATGACAACTCCAATAACCTCAAAAAACTAATTAGAATAAATTTGTAAAGTTCATATTTTTACGCAACTTGGTATCGGTTACTTAGTGCATATGTTCTAAAAAATCGATTCTACACCTTAATATAAGATTGTGTAATTTTTCCAAATACACTGTCGTTGTGGCTATATGACATCTCCAATAACCTCAAAACGGTTAATTAGCATAAATATGTATAGTTCATATTTTTACGCAAATTGGTATCGATTGCTTAGTGCATATGTACTAAAAAATGGATTCTACACCTTAATATAAGATTGTGAAATTTTTCCAAATACACTGTCGTTATGGCTATATGACAACTCCAATAACCTCAAAACAGCTAATTAGCATAAATATGTATAGTTCATATTTTTACGCAACTTGGTATCGATTGCTTAGTGCATATGTACTAAAAAATCGATTCTACACCTTAATATAAGATTGTGAAATTTTTCCAAATACACTGTCGTTACGGCTATATGACAACTCCAATAACCTCAAAACAGTTAATTAGCATAAATATGTATAGTTCATATTTTTACGCAACTTGGTATCGATTTCTTAGTGCATATGTACTAAAAAATGGATTCTACACCTTAATATAAGATTGTGAAATTTTTCCAAATACACTGTCGTTACGGCTATATGACATCTCCAATAACCTCAAAACGGTTAATTAGCATAAATATGTATAGTTCGTATTTTTACGCAACTTGGTATCGATTGCTTAGTGCACATGTAGTAAAACCGATTTTACACCTTAATATAAGATTGTGAAATTTTTCCAAATACACTGTCGTTATGGCTATATGACATCTCCAATAACCTCAAAACGGTTAATAAGCATAAATATGTATTGCTCATATTTTTACGCAACTTGGTATCGATTTCTTAGTGCATATGTACTAAAAAAATCGATTCTACACCTTAATATAAGATTGTGAAATTTTTCCAAATACACTGTCGTTATGGCTATATGACATCTCCAATAACCTCAAAACGGTTAATTAGCATAAATATGTATAGTTCATATTTTTACGCAACTTGGTATCGGTTACTTAGTGCATATGTACTACAAAATCGATTCTACACCTTAATATAAGATTGTGAAATTTTTCCAAATACACTGTCGTTATGGCTATATGACATCTCCAATAACCTCAAAACGGTTAATTAGCATAAATATGTTTAGTTCATATTTTTACGCAACTTGGTATCGAGTGCTTAGTGCATATGTACTAAAAAATCGATTCTACGCCTTAATATAATATTGTGAAATTTTTCCAAATACACTGTCGTTATGGCTATATGACAACTCCAATAACCTCAAAACGGTTAATTAGCATAAATATGTATAGTTCATATTTTTACGCAACTTGGTATCGAGTGCTTAATGTATGTGTGCTAAAAAATGGATTCTACACCTTAATATAAGATTGTGAAATTTTTCCAAATACACTGTCGTTATGGCTATATGACATCTCCAATAACCTCAAAACAGCTAATTAGCATAAATATGTATAGTTCATATTTTTACGCAACTTGGTATCGATTGCTTAATGTATATGTACTAAAAAATCGATTCTACACCTTAATATAAGATTGTGAAATTTTTCCAAATACACTGTCGTTATGGCTATATGACAACTCCAATAACCTCAAAACAGCTAATTAGCATAAATATGTATAGTTCATATTTTTACGCAACTTGGTATCGATTGCTTAGTGCATGTGTACTAAAATATCGATTCTACACCTTAATATAAGATTGTGAAATTTTTCCAAATACACTGTCGTTATGGCTATATGACAACTCCAATAACTTCAAAACGGTTAATTACCATAAATATATATAGTTCATATTTTTACGCAACTTGGTATCGATTGCTTAATGTATGTGTGCTAAAAAATGGATTCTACACCTTAATATAAGATTGTGAAATTTTTCCAAATACACTGTCGTTACGGCTATATGACATCTCCAATAACCTCAAAACACCTAATTAGCATAAATATGTATAGTTCATATTTTTACGCAACTTGGTATCGATTGCTTAGTGCATATGTACTAAAAAATCGATTCTACACCTTAATATAAGATTGTGAAATTTTTCCAAATACACTGTCGTTATGGCTATATGACAACTCCAATAACCTCAAAACGGTTAATTAGCATATATATGTATAGTTCATATTTTTACGCAACTTGGTATCGATTGCTTAGTGCATGTGTACTAAAAAATCGATTCTACACCTTAATATAAGATTGTGAAATTTTTCCACAAATACACTGTCGTTATGGCTATATGACAACTCCAATAACCTCAAAACGGTTAATTAGCATAAATATGTATAGTTCATATTTTTACGCAACTTGGTATCGAGTGCTTAGTGCATATGTACTAAAAAATCGATTCTACACCTTAATATAAGATTGTGAAATTTTTCCAAATACACTGTCGTTATGGCTATATGACAACTCCAATAACCTCAAAACGGTTAATTAGCATAAATATGTATAGTTCATATTTTTACGCAACTTGGTATCGAGTGCTTAGTGCATATGTACTAAAAAATCGATTCTACACCTTAATATAAGATTGTGTAATTTTTCCAAATACACTGTCGTTATGGCTATATGACAACTCCAATAACCTCAAAACGGTTAATTAGCATAAATATGTATAGTTCATATTTTTAGGCAACTTGGTATCGATTGCTTAGTGCATCTGTACTAAAAAATCGATTCTGCACCTTAATATGAGATTGTGAAATTCTTCCAAATACACTGTCGTTATGGCTATATGAAAACTCCAATAACCTCAAAACAGCTAATTAGCATAAATATGTACAGTTCATATTTTTACGCAACTTGGTATCGATTGCTTATTGCATATGTACTAAAAATCGATTCTACACCTTAATATAAGATTGTGAAATTTTTCCAAATACACTGTCGTTACGGCTATATGACAACTCCAATAACCTCAAAACGGTTAATTAGCATAAATATGTATAGTTCATATTTTTACGCAACTTGGTATCGATTGCTTAGTGCATATGTACTAAAAAATCGATTCTACACCTTAATATAAGATTGTGAAATTTTTCCAAATACACTGTCGTTATGGCTATATGACAACTCCAATAACCTCAAAACGGTTAATTAGCATAAATATGTATAGTTCATATTTTTACGCAACTTGGTATCGATTGCTTAATGTATATGTACTAAAAAATGGATTCTACACCTTAATATAAGATTGTGAAATTTTTCCAAATACACTGTCGTTATGGCTATATGACATCTCCAATAACCTCAAAACGGTTAATTAGCATAAATATGTATAGTTCATATTTTTACGCAACTTGGTATCGATTGCTTAGTGCATATGTACTAAAAAATCGATTCTACACCTTAATATAAGATTGTGAAATTTTTCCAAATACACTGTCGTTATGGCTATATGACAACTCCAATAACCTCAAAACGGTTAATTAGCATAAATATGTATAGTTCATATTTTTACGCAACTTGGTATCGATTGCTTAGTGCATATGTACTAAAAAATCGATTCTACACCTTAATATAAGATTGTGAAATTTTTCCAAATACACTGTCGTTATGGCTATATGACAACTCCAATAACCTCAAAACGGTTAATTAGCATAAATATGTATAGTTCATATTTTTACGCAACTTGGTATCGAGTGCTTAATGTATATGTACTAAAAAATGGATTCTACACCTTAATATAAGATTGTGAAATTTTTCCAAATACACTGTCGTTATGGCTATATGACAACTCCAATAACCTCAAAACAGCTAATTAGCATAAATATGTATAGTTCATATTTTTACGCAACTTGGTATCGATTACTTAGTGCATATGTACTAAAAAATGGATTCTACACCTTAATATAAGATTGTGAAATTTTTCCAAATACACTGTCGTTATGGCTATATGACAACTCCAATAACCTCAAAACGGTTAATTAGCATAAATATGTATAGTTCATATTTTTACGCAACTTGGTATCGATTGCTTAGTGCATATGTACTAAAAAATGGATTCTACACCTTAATATAAGATTGTGAAATTTTTCCAAATACACTGTCGTTATGGCTATATGACAACTCCAATAACCTCAAAACGGTTAATTAGCATAAATATGTATAACTCATATTTTTACGCAACTTGGTATCGATTGCTTAATGGATTCTACACCTTAATATAAGATTGTGAAATTTTTCCAAATACACTGTCGTTATGGCTATATGACAACTCCAATAACCTCAAAACGGTTAATTAGCATAAATATGTATAGTTCATATTTTTACGCAACTTGGTATCGATTGCTTAGTGCATATGTGCTAAAAAATGGATTCTACACCTTAATATAAGATTGTGAAATTTTTCCAAATACACTGTCGTTATGGCTATATGACAACTCCAATAACCTCAAAACGGTTAATTAGCATAAATATGTATAGTTCATATTTTTACGCAACTTGGTATAGATTGCTTAGTGCATATGTACTAAAAAATCGATTCTACACCTTAATATAAGATTGTGAAATTTTTCCAAATACACTGTCGTTATGGCTATATGACAACTCCAATAACCTCAAAACGGTTAATTAGCATAAATATGTATAGTTCATATTTTTACGCAACTTGGTATCGATTGCTTAGTGCATATGTACTAAAAAATCGATTCTACACCTTAATATAAGATTGTGAAATTTTTCCAAATACACTGTCGTTATGGCTATATGACAACTCCAATAACCTCAAAACGGTTAATTAGCATAAATATGTATAGTTCATATTTTTACGCAACTTGGTATCGATTTCTTAGTGCATATGTACTAAAAAATCGATTCTACACCTTAATATAAGATTGTGAAATTTTTCCAAATACACTGTCGTTATGGCTATATGACAACTCCAATAACCTCAAAACGGTTAATTAGCATAAATATGTATAGTTCATATTTTTACGCAACTTGGTATCGATTGCTTAATGTATATGTACTAAAAAATCGATTCTACACCTTAATATAAGATTGTGAAATTTTTCCAAATACACTGTCGTTACGGCTATATGACAACTCCAATAACCTCAAAACGGTTAATTAGCATAAATATGTATAGTTCATATTTTTACGCAACTTGGTATCGATTGCTTAGTGCATATGTACTAAAAAATCGATTCTACACCTTAATATAAGATTGTGAAATTTTTCCAAATACACTGTCGTTATGGCTATATGACAACTCCAATAACCTCAAAACGGTTAATTAGCATAAATATGTATAGTTCATATTTTTACGCAACTTGGTATCGATTGCTTAGTGCATATGTACTAAAAAATGGATTCTACACCTTAATATAAGATTGTGAAATTTTTCCAAATACACTGTCGTTATGGCTATATGACAACTCCAATAACCTCAAAACGGTTAATTAGCATAAATATGTATAGTTCATATTTTTACGCAACTTGGTATCGATCGCTTAGTGCATATGTACTAAAAAATCGATTCTACACCTTAATATAAGATTGTGAAATTTTTCCAAATACACTGTCGTTATGGCTATATGACAACTCCAATAACCTCAAAACAGCTAATTAGCATAAATATGTATAGTTCATATTTTTACGCAACTTGGTATCGATTGCTTAGTGCATGTGTACTAAAAAATCGATTCTACACCTTAATATAAGATTGTGAAATTTTTCCAAATACACTGTCGTTATGGCTATATGACAACTCCAATAACCTCAAAACGGTTAATTAGCATAAATATGTATAGTTCATATTTTTACGCAACTTGGTATCGATTGCTTAATGTATATGTACTAAAAAATCGATTCTACACCTTAATATAAGATTGTGAAATTTTTCCAAATACACTGTCGTTATGGCTATATGACAACTCCAATAACCTCAAAACAGCTAATTAGCATAAATATGTATAGTTCATATTTTTACGCAACTTGGTATAGATTGCTTAGTGCATATGTACTAAAAAATCGATTCTACACCTTAATATAAGATTGTGAAATTTTTCCAAATACACTGTCGTTATGGCTATATGACAACTCCAATAACCTCAAAACGGTTAATTAACATAAATATGTATAGTTCATATTTTTACGCAACTTGGTATCGATTGTTTAGTGCATATGTACTAAAAAATCGATTCTACACCTTAATATAAGATTGTGAAATTTTTCCAAATACACTGTCGTTATGGCTATATGACAACTCCAATAACCTCAAAACGGTTAATTAGCATAAATATGTATAGTTCATATTTTTACGCAACTTGGTATCGATTGCTTAGTGCATATGTACTAAAAAATCGATTCTACACCTTAATATAAGATTGTGAAATTTTTCCAAATACACTGTCGTTATGGCTATATGACAACTCCAATAACCTCAAAAGGGTTAATTAGCATAAATATGTATAGTTCATATTTTTACGCAACTTAGTATCGAGTGCTTAATGCATGTGTGCTAAAAAATGGATTCTACACCTTAATATAAGATTGTGAAATTTTTCCAAATACACTGTCGTTATGGCTATATGACAACTCCAATAACCTCAAAACGGTTAATTAGCATAAATATGTATAGTTCATATTTTTACGCAACTCGGTATCGATTGTTTAGTGCATATGGACTAAAAAATCGATTCTATACCTTAATATAATATTGTGAATTTTTTCCAAATACACTGTCGTTATGGCTATATGACAACTCCAATAACCTCAAAAGGGTTAATTAGCATAAATATATATAGTTCATATTTTTACGCAACTTGGTATCGGTTACTTAGTGCATATGTACTAAAAAATGGATTCTACACCTTAATATAAGATTGTGAAATTTTTCCAAATACACTGTCGTTATGGCTATATGACAACTCCAATAACCTCAAAACGGTTAATTAGCATAAATATGTATAGTTCATATTTTTACGCAACTTGGTATCGATTGCTTAGTGCATATGTACTAAAAAATCGATTCTACACCTTAATATAAGATTGTGAAATTTTTCCAAATACACTGTCGTTATGGCTATATGACAACTCCAATAACCTCAAAACGGTTAATTAGCATAAATATGTATAGTTCATATTTTTACGCAGCTTGGTATCGATTGCTTAGTGCATATGTACTAAAAAATCGATTCTACACCTTAATATAAGATTGTGAAATTTTTCCAAATACACTATCGTTATGGCTATATGACAACTCCGATAACCTCAAAACGGTTAATTAGCATAAATATGTATAGGTCATATTTTTACGCAACTTGGTATCGATTGCTTAGTGCATATGTACTAAAAAATGGATTCTACACCTTAATATAAGATTGTGAAATTTTTCCAAATACACTGTCGTTATGGCTATATGACAACTCCAATAACCTCAAAACGGTTAATTAGCATAAATATGTATAGTTCATATTTTTACGCAACTTGGTACCGATTGCTTAATGTATATGTACTAAAAAATCGATTCTACACCTTAATATAAGATTGTGAAATTTTTCCAAATACACTGTCGTTATGGCTATATGACAACTCCAATAACCTCAAAACGGTTAATTAGCATAAATATGTATAGTTCATATTTTTACGCAACTTGGTATCGATTGCTTAGTGCATATGTACTAAAAAATCGATTCTACACCTTAATATAATATTGTGAAATTTTTCCAAATACACTGTCGTTATGGCTATATGACAACTCCAATAACCTCAAAACGGTTAATTAGCATAAATATGTATAGTTCATATTTTTACGCAACTTGGTATCGATTGCTTAGTGCATATGTACTAAAAAATGGATTCTACACCTTAATATAAGATTGTGAAATTTTTCCAAATACACTGTCGTTATGGCTATATGACAACTCCAATAACCTCAAAACGGTTAATTAGCATAAATATGTATAGTTCATATTTTTACGCAACTTGGTATCGATTACTTAGTGCATATGTACTAAAAAATCGATTCTACACCTTAATATAAGATTGTGAAATTTTTCCAAATACACTGTCGTTATGGCTATATGACAACTCCAATAACCTCAAAACGGTTAATTAGCATAAATATGTATAGTTCATATTTTTACGCAACTTGGTATCGATTGCTTAGTGCATATGTACTAAAAAATCGATTCTACACCTTAATATAAGATTGTGAAATTTTTCCAAATACACTGTCGTTATGGCTATATGACAACTCCAATAACCTCAAAACGGTTAATTAGCATAAATATGTATAGTTCATATTTTTACGCAACTTGGTATCGATTGCTTAGTGCATATGTACTAAAAAATCGATTCTACATCTGAATATAAGATTGTGAAATTTTTCCAAATACACTATCGTTATGGCTATATGACATCTCCAATAACCTCAAAACGGTTAATTAGCATAAATATGTATAGTTCATATTTTTACGGAACTTGGTATCGATTGCTTAGTGCATATGTACTAAAAAATCGATTCTACACCTTAATATAAGATTGTGAAATTTTTCCAAATACACTGTCGTTATGGCTATATGACAACTCCAATAATCTCAAAACGGTTAATTAGCATAAATATGTATAGTTCATATTTTTACGCAACTTGGTATCGATTGCTTAGTGCATATGTACTAAAAAATCGCTTCTACACCTTAATATAAGATTGTGAAATTTTTCCAAATACACTGTCGTTATGGCTATATGACAACTCCAATAACCTCAAAACGGTTAATTAGCATAAATATGTATAGTTCATATTTTTACGCAACTTGGTATCGATTGCTTAGTGCATATGTACTAAAAAATCGATTCTACACCTTAATATAAGATTGTAAAATTTTTCCAAATACAATGTCGTTATGGCTATATGACAACTCCAATAACCTCAAAACGGTTAATTAGCATAAATATGTATAGTTCATATTTTTACGCAACTTGGTATCGATTGCTTAGCGCATATGTACTAAAAAATCGATTCTACACCTTAATATAAGATTGTGAAATTTTTCCAAATACACTGTCGTTATGGCTATATGACAACTCCAATAACCTCAAAACGGTTAATTAGCATAAATATGTATAGTTCATATTTTTACGCAACTTGGTATCGGTTACTTAGTGCATATGTACTAAAAAATCGATTCCACACCTTAATATAAGATTGTGAAATATTTCCAAATACACTGTCGTTATGGCTATATGACAACTACAATAACCTCAAAACGGTTAATTAGCATAAATATGTATAGTTCATATTTTTACGCAACTTGGTATCGATTGCTTAATGTATATGTACTAAAAAATGGATTCTACACCTTAATATAAGATTGTGAAATTTTTCCAAATACACTGTCGTTATGGCTATATGACAACTCTAATAACCTCAAAACGGCTAATTAGCATAAATATGTATAGTTCATATTTTTACGCAACTTGGTATCGTTTGCGTAGTGCATATGTACTAAAAAATCGATTCTACACTTTAATATAAGATTGCGAAATTTTTCCTAGTTTACTGTCGTTATGGCTATATGACAACTCCAAAAACCTCAAAACGGTTAATTAGCATAAATATGTATAGGTCATATTTTTACGCAACTTGGTATCGGCTACTTAGTTCATATGTACTAAAAAATGGATTCTACACCTTAATATAAGATTGTGAAATTTTTCCAAATACACTGTCGTTATGGCTATATGACAACTCCAATAACCTCAATACAGCTAATTAGCATAAATATGTAAAGTTCATATTTTTACGCAACTTGGTATCGATTGCTTAGTGCATATGTACTAAAAAATCGATTCTACACCTTAATATAAGATTGTGAAATTTTTCCAAATACACTGTCGTTATGGCTATATGACAACTCCAATAACCTCAAAACGGTTAATTAGCATAAATATGTATAGTTCATATTTTTACGCAACTTGGTATCGAGTGCTTAGTGCATATGTACTACAAAATCGATTCTACACCTTAATACAAGATTGTGAAATTTTTCCAAATACACTGTCGTTATGGCTACATGACAACTCCAATAACCTTAAAACGGTTAATTAGCATAAATATGTATATTTCATATTTTTACAAAACTGGGTGTCGATTACTTAGTGCATATGTACTAAAAAATCGATTCCACACCTTAATACAAGATTGTAAAATTTTTCCAAATACACTGTCGTTATGGCTATATGACAACTCCAATAACCTCAAAACAGCTAATTAGCATAAATATGTATAGTTCATATTTTTACGCAACTTGGTATCGATTGCTTAGTGCATGTGTACTAAAAAATCGATTCTACACCTTAATATAAGATTGTGAAATTTTTCCAAATACACTGTCGTTATGGCTATATGACAACTCCAATAACCTCAAAACGGTTAATTAGCATAAATATGTATAGTTCATATTTTTACGCAACTTGGTATCGATTGTTTAGTGCATATGTACTAAAAAATCGATTCTACACCTTAATATAAGATTGTGAAATTTTTCCAAATACACTGTCGTTATGGCTATATGACAACTCCAATAACCTCAAAAGGGTTAATTAGCATAAATATGTATAGTTCATATTTTTACGCAACTTGGTATCGATTGCTTAGTGCATATGTACTAAAAAATCGATTCTACACCTTAATATAAGATTGTGAAATTTTTCCAAATACACTGTCGTTATGGCTATATGACAACTCCAATAACCTCAAAACGGTTAATTAGCATAAATATGTATAGTTCATATTTTTACGCAACTTGGTATCGATTGCTTAGTGCATATGTACTAAAAAATCGATTCTACACCTTAATATAAGATTGTGAAATTTTTCCAAATACACTGTCGTTATGGCTATATGACATCCCCAATAACCTCAAAACAGCTAATTAGCATAAATATTTATAGTTCATATTTTTACGCAACTTGGTATCCATTGCTAAGTGCATATGTACTAAAAAATCGATTCTATGCCTTAATATAAGATTGTGAAATTTTTCCAAATACACTGTCGTTATGGCTATATGACAACTCCAATAACCTCAAAACAGTTAATTAGCATAAATATGTATAGTTCATATTTTTACGCAACTTGGTATCGATTGCTTAGTGCATCTGTACTAAAAAATCGATTCTACACCTTAATATAAGATTGTGAAATTTTTCCAAATACACTGTCGTTATGGCTATATGACAACTCCAATAACCTCAAAACGGTTAATTAGCATAAATATGTATAGTTCATATTTTTACGCAACTTGGTATCGAGTGCTTAGTGCATGTGTACTAAAAATCGATTCTACACCTTAATATAAGATTGTGAAATTTTTCCAAATACACTGTCGTTATGGCTGTATGACATCTCCAATAACCTCAAAACAGCTAATTAGCATAAATATGTATAGTTCATATTTTTACGCAACTTGGTATCGATTGCTTAGTGCATATGTACTAAAAAATCGATTCTACACCTTAATATAAGATTGTACAATTTTTCCAAATACACTGTCGTCATGGCTATATGACAACTCCAATAACCTCAAAACAGCTAATTAGCATAAATATGTATAGTTCATATTTTTACGCAACTTGGTATCGATTGCTTAGTGCATGTGTACTAAAAAATCGATTCTACACCTTAATATAAGATTGTGAAATTTTTCCAAATACACTGTCGTTATGGCTATATGACAACTCCAATAACCTCAAAACGGTTAATTAGCATAAATATGTATAGTTCATATTTTTACGCAACTTGGTATCGAGTGCTTAGTGCATATGTACTAAAAAATGGATTCTACACCTTAATATAAGATTGTGAAATTTTTCCAAATACACTGTCGTTATGGCTATATGACAACTCCAATAACCTCAAAACAGCTAATTAGCATAAATATGTATAGTTCATATTTTTACGCAACTTGGTATCGATTGCTTAGTGCATATGTACTAAAAAATCGATTCTACACCTTAATATAAGATTGTGAAATTTTTCCAAATACACTGTCGTTATGGCTATATGTAAACTCCAATAACCTCAAAACGGTTAATTAACATAAATATGTATAGTTCATATTTTTACGCAACTTGGTATTGATTGTTTAGTGCATATGGACTAAAAAATCGATTCTACACCTTAATATAATATTGTGAATTTTTTCCAAATACACTGTCGTTATGGCTATATGACAACTCCAATAACCTCAAAAGGGTTAATTAGCATAAATATATATAGTTCATATTTTTACGCAACTTGGTATCGGTTACTTAGTGCATATGTACTAAAAAATCGATTCTACACCTTAATATAAGATTGTGAAATTTTTCCAAATACACTGTCGTTATGGCTATATGGCAACTCCAATAACCTCAAAACAGCTAATTAGCATAAATATGTATAGTTCATATTTTTACGCAACTTGGTATAGATTGCTTAGTGCATATGTACTAAAAAATCGATTCTACACCTTAATATAAGATTGTGAAATTTTTCCAAATACACTGTCGTTATGGCTATATGACAACTCCAATAACCTCAAAAGGGTTAATTAGCATAAATATGTATAGTTCATATTTTTACGCAACTTGGTATCGATTGCTTAGTGCATATGTACTAAAAAATCGATTCTACACCTTAATATAAGATTGTGAAATTTTTCCAAATACACTGTCGTTATGGCTATATGACAACTCCAATAACCTCAAAAGGGTTAATTAGCATAAATATGTATAGTTCATATTTTTACGCAACTTGGTATCGGTTACTTAGTGCATATGTACTAAAAAATCGATTCTACACCTTAATATAAGATTGTGAAATTTTTCCAAATACACTGTCGTTATGGCTATATGACAACTCCAATAACCTCAAAACAGCTAATTAGCATAAATATGTACAGTTCATATTTTTACGCAACTTGGTATCGAGTGCTTAATGTATATGTACTAAAAAATGGATTCTACACCTTAATATAAGATTGTGAAATTTTTCCAAATACACTGTCGTTATGGCTATATGACAACTCCAATAACCTCAAAACGGCTAATTAGCATAAATATGTATAGTTCATATTTTTACGCAACTTGGTATCGATTGCTTAGTGCATATGGGCTAAAAAATCGATTCTACACCTTAATATAATATTGTGAATTTTTTCCAAATACACTGTCGTTATGGCTATATGACATCTCCAATAACCTCAAAACGGTTAATTAGCATAAATATGTATAGTTCATATTTTTACGCAACTTGGTATAGATTGCTTAGTGCATATGTACTAAAAAATGGATTCTACACCTTAATATAAGATTGTGAAATTTTTCCAAATACACTGTCGTTATGGCTATATGACAACTCCAATAACCTCAAAACGGTTAATTAGCATAAATATGTAGAGTTCATATTTTTACGCAACTTGGTATCGATTGCTTAGTGCATATGAACTAAAAAATCGATTCTACACCATAATATAAGATTGTGAAATTTTTCCAAATACACTATCGTTACGGCTATATGACAACTCCAATAACTTCAAAGAGGCTAATTAGCACAAATATATATAGTTCATATTTTTACGCAACTTGGTATCGATTGTTTAGTGCATATGGACTAAAAAATCGATTCTATACCTTAATATAATATTGTGAATTTTTTCCAAATACACTGTCGTTATGGCTATATGACAACTCCAATAACCTCAAAAGGGTTAATTAGCACAAATATATATAGTTCATATTTTGACGCAAATTGGTATCGGTTACTTAGTGCATATGTACTAAAAAATCGATTCTACACCTTAATATAAGATTGTAAAATTTTTCCAAATACACTGTCGTTATGGCTATATGACATCTCCAATAACCTCAAAACAGCTAATTAGCATAAATATTTATAGTTCATATTTTTACGCAACTTGGTATAAATTGCTTAGTGCATATGTACTAAAAAATCGATTCTACATCTAAATATAAGATTGTGAAATTTTTCCAAATACACTGTCGTTATGGCTATATGGGAACTCCAATAACCTCAAAACAGCTAATTAGTAACGGGTGATTTTTTTGAGGTTAGGATTTTCATGCATTAGTATTTGACAGATCACGTGGGATTTCAGACATGGTGTCAAAGAGAAAGATGCTCAGTATGCTTTGACATTTCATCATGAATAGACTTACTAACGAGCAACGCTTGCAAATCATTGAATTTTATTACCAAAATCAGTGTTCGGTTCGAAATGTGTTTATCGACAAATTTTGTTCAGCGATGAGGCTCATTTCTGGTTGAATGGCTACGTAAATAAGCAAAATTGCCGCATTTGGGGTGAAGAGCAACCAGAAGCCGTTCAAGAACTGCCCATGCATCCCGAAAAATGCACTGTTTGGTGTGGTTTGTACGCTGGTGGAATCA
>NW_026038450.1:0-17684 GCF_023373825.1 Bactrocera dorsalis
CGCCGAGTACTACACATCATTCACAATCCAGTACAGAAATGACCTTCCTAGCCACAATCCGCACATCAGTAAAACAATGCGAGGTTTTCTATTCAAACAACATTATTCATGCCAGATATATTTTTGACATGCCCAACGAAGTCCTCGATAGAAGAGTAAGGATTACACATAAGATTTGACCACAGTCGATATTTACACCAATTTTTATGCAGTTGTGCTTGGAGCGCACTTATGAGAGTTGCCCAACAACCCGCCAGCCAACGATTTGTTGTGTCAATCGCAATATCGTGGCTTGTATGCGTATATCAATCGCACAGGGTTGGCAAATAGTATTGAAAAGGTACATTGTGGCACTACACTGAGCTACACATCGTAAGTTCAGCATCCTCCAACAGATGGACGAACATCCATATCCCAAACTGGGTTTGAGGCTGAACTTTGACCAGACTAAATTCGCCGGGGCCCCGATAATATGGTTATACTGTTAGTACAAAAAAAAGAAGTACTATGATTACCAGCATAAGAAGATACATCAAAGCTAACCTGGCTGTTACTCCGTGACTCGCAAAAAACACAAAAAATCCAACCAAAGATGACGATCATTAGTGTGAATAGAACGGAAGGGAAACAACGTAACTCTTTCTAGTGTGTTTTAGAATTTGTGCGTGCCCAATCCGGGTGTCCTAACACATCGACTCAGGACCACATTGATTGGTTTATGCACTAGCCAAAATTCCGACAGAACACCGCCTCTTGTTATGCAAGCAAAAAAAAAATTATCGTCATCACCAACAAAAATACAGGACAAAGGTTCGAACGTCGAGAAGCGCTGACAATCACAACAGTACTAAGGCCGGCAGTGTTTCTTCTTACTCTCTGTGGTCTTGCACATCACTGCTTTCTGAGAAGTCTAGTTCGTCAATTTCAAAAAAACTCGAAAAACAAGGGAACTGTGAGAACCGAGCAATATTGTTTTCTAAACTCCTTACGATACAGGCTGCAAACCGAAAACCAATTGGTTTTTTCCACCGGAAGAGTGTCCCCCCAAAAGACAACAGCTGGTACGGACGAGGAAGTGGCTATGAGTCGTATGCGGATGAGGAAAATTAGGCTAGTTTCTGTACTACCTCGCAACACCAGTTACGATTTGCGACGACCACAAACACGTTTGCGGGAATACATAGGATACCGGAGAGTTTGAAGAGGGAAGCGAGACGCATTTTGTAGACACAGAAAAAAAAGAAAGAGGCCGAAATGCGTGAGTACGAAGAGCTTGATAAGCTGGCCGGCTGGGGTAATGCTCGAAAATTCTACGAAAAAATGCGGCGGCTTACAGAAGGTTTCAAGACCGGAGCATACTCTTGTAGAACCCCAAGGTGATCTAGCCACCGATGCCCAGAGCATACTTAAATTATGGAGAGAACACTTCTTCGGCCTGCTGAATGGCAATGAACGCACAACGCCAGGAGAAGGCGAATCCGATACCCCAATCGATGACGATGGAGCAGACGTTCCATTGCCCGACCATGAAGAAGTTCCAATAGCAATTGCCCGCCTGAAAAACAACAAAGCGGCAGGGGCCGATGGATTGCCGGCCGAGCTATTCAAACGGCGGCGAAGAGCTGATAAGGTGCATGCATCAGCTTCTTTGCAAAATATGGTCGGACGAAAGTATGCCCAAACGATTGGAAGTTAAGTGTGCTATGCCCAATCCATAAAAAAAGGAGACCCCACAATCTGCGCTAACTACCGTGGGATTAGCCTCCTCAACATGCATATACTCCCTATTGTTCGATATTGATATCATCGGCCTCAACATTCGCGCCGTTAGTTCTGCTTTCCCAGACTGAACAAGAAAGCAACGCAAATTGGTCTGGCAGTGAACAGGGACAAGACGAAATATCTCCTGCCACCAAACAAACAGTCGTCGCACTCGCGACTTGTCTCTTGGCTGTCATAACTTTAAAGTTGTAGATAATTTCGTCTATCTCGGAACCAATATTAACACCAACAAAAATGTCAGCCTCGAAATCCAACGCAAAATAACTCTTGCCTACAGGTGTTCTTCGGACGGAGTAGGCAATTGAGAAGTAAAGTCCTCTCTCGACGAACAAAAGCTAAACTTTCTAAGTCACTCATTTCTCTCGTCATGCTATATGGTGCTGAGGCTTGGACGATGACAACAACCGATGAGTCGACGTTGCGAGTTTTCGAGAGAAAAATTCTGCGAAAGATTTATGGTCCTTTGGGCGTTGGCCACGGCGAATATCGCATTCGATGGAACGATGAGCATGTTGTCCGGATGGATGAAAACACTCCAGCTCTGAAAGTATTCGACGCAGTACCCTCCGCGGGAAAGAGAAGAAGAGGGAAGACTTCCACTCCGTTGGAAGGACCAAGTGGAGAAGGACCTGACCTCGCTTGGAATATCCAACTGGCGCCACGTAGCGAAAAGAAGAAACGACTGGCGCGCTGTTTTTAACTCGGCTATAATCCCATAAGCGGTGTCCGCGCCAGTAAAGAAGAAGAAGTATATAGAGTGATTAAAATTTCTTTAGTTCAAATTTTTGTAAAGCGCTTGAGGTTTGTGCCGATTTATGGATGAATAAAATAGCCCAATGTCGAAATATTATATTTTGTATACACAAGACCTTCGAACTTAATCAAATTACTGTACTATCAATGAAACTAAGTTTTTATTTCCTATCTAAATTTAATCAAAACTTTTAAATGAGAATAAAGCTAAAGAACATAGATTTTGGTTTCAAAGAGTTTAAATTCCCCTAGATAGATTAACTTAGTCAGAAATATTAAAAAAACTAAGCAAAGTATCAGCCAAGAACAGGGTTACAAATGTTTAATGCAAATTTAGTTAACTTTCCATTCTTTGCCATTCCATTTATTTAGTTCTATTTGGTAGGAGTATATGCATTGAATTTATGCAAGCACATAAACTAATGCACTCATACTTAAGTCACTTTAACCACTGCAAACATTATGTTGCAAGAAAATTACTACACTCTAACGACAATAATAAAAGCTCGCATAATTATTTATTGTAATTAAATTTAAATACACAAACATGCAGCACAACACAATTCGCTTTCTATCGTGGCTTAACCGCTTTCAGCAAGAAATTCAACAAGTCAGTAGCGATTATAAACAGCGACGTAACCTACTTTTAGGCGCCCATGCTTTTCAACGACAACGCAGCTGCACGCAGCACAAAGAAATATTGTTCAGAAAGCATAATTCGGTTATGCCGATTCCTTTAAACTTTCATTAAAGCCAGCTACCAGAACATACAAACACAAACGCACACGCACATGAATGCACACGCACATGAAGGCCCGGGGGGGGGCTTCAATTCCCAATGGTATTAGCCACCGTCGCTGAGTTTTAAGCGACCGGGGGGGTCGGCAGGTCGCGGATAGCCGGACGGCCTGTAGTAGCAGGTTAGTTGCGAAATAAGTTTAAACGAATAAGCAATCCCCGACGAGGAGCGGCGGGAGTGGAGGTTGCGGTATAAAAGCCAGCAAGACCGTTGAAACTCCTGCGACAGTGGGCGAATCGACACCGCCCTTGAAGTATGTGTCCCCCACAACATGCAAGGGCATGTTGTGTAATAAAAAAACAAAATACAGGTGCGACGGACCCATAATGGGTTGTTTCCTGGTCAGCGTATTTTCACTATGTTAAGTGCGGCTGATATTACAACGTGACCGGTACACAGCGCGGCGCACTGGGAGTCCCTGGATAATTTAGCAGCGATGTCTCCGCTGTTAGGATGAAAAGGGTGATGTGAGCTTGCTCTGCCGAGGTGTATCAGTAAACAGCCACTTCGGTCCCTGGTCAGGGAGTGTGCATTGGGCGCAGGAGTAGTGGCTTGCGTTGTCCCGGGCAAGCGCCAGTTCATCCGTATTTTACGGGACTGGTAAAGCAAAAGGCAGGCCTCAGAGAACTGGGGTAGGAACATGGTCTCCTCGGGTACACCCGTTTCTGTCTATTTCGGCCCGCCCCCCCTACACACGATGCGCTGTAAAAAACAAACCAATGGAGAATAATTTGAGAAAATACACCAAAACCAATAGCAGCAGTGTACTTGACTGCATGATGAGCAACGGCACTCAGAGCCCTGGCAGCATGTTTTTAGAAACTGATTTATCCAGGGAAACGTCGACGATTAGCGGATCTAGCGAAGCGGATCCATTTAAACGTGCACCAAGATTGATGCGTTCACCAAAACAGGCACTAGTTGTTGAAAAACCTGTAAGAGCGAGGTCGTCACCACCTGCGCTGCAAAACAGCACGCCTCAATTGGAACCAACGCAACCGAAGGGTGACACTATGTCGGAACTAGGAGAAATGATCAAAAGGCTAACAGAAGCAATGAAACCGCCTCAAAGATCGATTAATAACCAGATCCGTGATCTACTTACTTCGGTCACAAGACTCCACGCACGCGCCCAAAGCGAGTACAACAGAGTCAAGGAAAGCAGACGAAATGCCCACCTAAGGCTTACAGGAACAGACTCAACGCCGAAAAGACCCCGCGAGGATGAGCAGCTGACGCGAAAGACCCCGCCTAAAAAAATAGCCAGCCAAGAGAAAGTCCAAAAGAGGAGCACCGCGTGTAAGAGGAATGAAGAAATCATTCCTATAAAAGAACGGAAGGAAGAGGAAAAGGCAGATGAATGGAAACAGGTAAAACGAAAAACACAAAACCCGATTAAAAAGGCCGTTTTTGCTCCACGCCCGAGGCCCGATGCAATTATCATTGCGCGCACGGGAAACATGTCGTACAGCGATATGCTTAAAGCCGTCAAAAAGGAAGATGCTCTGAAAGAGCTTGGCGAGAACGTGTCGCGGATTCGGAAAACGGCAAAAGGCGAAATATCGCTTGAAATGAAGAAAGCCCAGATGGAAAACAGGGGAGCATATGAAAGGGAGATAGGGCAAAGTTCTAGGCGACCAGGCGAAAATAAGAACCCTAACTCACGAGTTATCAGTGGAGATCAGAGACCTGGACGAAATCACCACCAAAGAGGACATAGCGGTGGCAATACGCTCACAAATTAAAGAGCTGAGTTCCATTGATGTAAATGCCATCAAAACCATCAGACAGGCATACGCGGGCACGCAGGCGGCAGTCATCAGCCTTCCCGCAGCGGACTCAAAACGGCTGCTTGACGCTCATAAGCTCAAGATTGGATGGGTGATCTGTAGAATAAGGGAAAAGCCGAACCTCAGAAAGTGTTTCAGGTGCCTGGAATACGGTCATCTGGCGAGGGCATGCAAGAGTGAGGAAGATCGAAGCACATGTTGTGCCAAATGTGGTGAAAAGGGACATTTCGCAAAGGAATGTGACAAAAGCCCATCGTGTGCAGCATGCAAAAGCAGCGGGAAAAAAGAGACCGGACACCGGATTGGAAGCTGGAAGTGTCCAATATATCAAGAGGCCTGTAAAAAGACAAAATGAGAGTTGTCCAAATCAACCTAAACCACTGCGAAGCGGCTCAAGAGCTGCTGAAACAAACAATATTCCAAAAAAAGATAGACGTGGCGATAGTGTGTGAGCAGTACAAAAACATAAACGCTGGCACGTGGATCTCCGACAAGGAAAAGAAAGTTGCCATATGGGCCTGTGGGGCCAACGCCTTCCAAGATAAGCCGCTTCTGGGAAGATCTTACTATGCACGAGCGAAAATAGGTGGCATCTATTTCTACAGCTGCTATATTCCCCCGAGTGTGCTGCAAGGAGACTATGAAAGAATTCTCGATGAGCTAGTACGAGACGCCTCCACTACCACGCCAAACGTGATAGCAGGCGATTTCAACGCATGGGCAATTGAATGGGGTAGTAGCTCCACAAACAGACGGGGTAATGCTCTACTCAAGGCATTTTCTGTGTTGGACGCCGTGCTGCTCAATACCGGCAGTAGAAATACTGTCGAAAAGAATGGACGGGGATCTACAATAGACATCACTTTCGCCAGCAGCACGCTGGTTCGATCTGCAAATTGGAAGGTGTGCGACTGCTACACGCATAGCGATCACCTGGCCATCTTGCTGGAAATCCGCGAACAAACACAAATTCGATCCAGCGTAAAAAAATTGCGGAAAAAAGGATGGAAGGTGGAAACGTTCGATGAGGAAATCTTCAAACTTATGTTGGATGGGAACATAGATGGTGCGATCAACGTTGACCGACAGGCTGAAAAACTGGTGAAGCACATAAGCAAAGCCTGTGATGCTGCTATGTGTAGGAAAAGGCGCAACATAACCCAACGGCCCGCATACTGGTGGAACGAGAAGATCAGCACATTGAGAAGCGAATGCCATAAAGCGAGACGCCTCTGCCAACGGAGCCAAGGTACGCCACACCATACAAGATTGAGAGAAAGCTTTAAAAGAAAACGTAAAGAACTCAAGAAGGCGATCAAAAGAATTCAGTCTTCGAGTTTTAAAGAGCTATGTGAAAAGGTGGACGAGAAGCCGTGGGGTGATGCTTATAAAATAGTGATGGCGAAAATCAGAGGGGGAAAAGTCAAGCACCAACCTGTCCGATCCTCCTAGAAAAGGTGGTGAAAACGCTTTTCCCAACGCAAGAACCCCAATCGAGTAGAACGTTAACAACCATGATGGAATCTGCAATTGTAAGCGAGAAGGAGGTAATGGAAGTGGCAGAGAGATTTGGCAACGCAAAGGCTCCAGGACTTGATGGCATCCCGAACAAGGCACTGAAAATTGCCATCAGCCATAAAAAGAGGGCATTCGCCGAACTCTACACACGATGTCTGAATGAAGGAATTTTCCCGAAGGTATGGAAGAAACAGCGGCTGGTTCTGCTACAAAAGCCGAACAAACCGGCTGGAGAGCCGAGTGCGTATCGCCCACTCTGCATGATCGACACGATGGCAAAAATACTAGAAAGATTGATCTGCACACGACTAGAACGCCACCTATTCAGAAGGCATCGGTCCACTTTAGACGCGGTTGGAAAAGTGACGGACATTGCGGCCAAAGCCATAGAGGGTACCAGATGGATGTTTGGTAATAAAAAATACTGCGCAGTTGTTACGCTGGACGTGAAAAACGCTTTTAACTCGGCGCCACATATACTGAGAGCATTAGAGGCAAGAAACACCCCGGGGTATCTTCTGAGGACAATTAGCAGCTATCTGTCTGACAGGCTACTGTTGTACGATACCGATGCAGGTCCAAAAACCTACACGGTGACAGGTGGAGTACCACAAGGCTCCGTACTAGGCCCATTACTTTGGAATGTGCTGTACGACGGGGTGTTACGATTACCGCTGCCAAAAGAAGCACAGATAATTGGCTATGCGGACGATATTGCTGTAACGATCGTAGCTAAAGAACTCTTGCAAATACAGAACATATGCAATGAGACCGTGTCGAAAATCAAAGACTGGCTTACGAGTAACAAGCTGCAGCTTGCGGGCGAAAAAAACAGAGGCAGTTCTCATCACGAGCAGAAAAAGGCTGAAAACGGTCACATTGAACATTGATGGGTATAACGTTGTAACGCAAAATTCTTTGAGGTACCTTGGCGTTATGATCGATACGAGGCTCAATTTCAAGGCGCATATTGAAAAGGCCTGTGGTAAGGCGGCTAAAGTGACTGCGGCTCTGTCGAGGATCATGGCAAACATTGGTGGCCCAAGCCAAAGAAGGAGAACTCTGTTGGCCAAAGTTAGTCAGTCAATGCTTATGTACGCAGCTCCCATATGGGGGACAGCCCTGCGTCACAAAACCTGTGTAAAAATGGCAAAAGCTGCGTCCAGGTTATGTGCCCTGAGAGTTGCCTGTGCGTTTAGAACGGTGTCGCACGAGGCGAGTGCTATCATATCTGGTCTTATGCCACCGGATATAATGGCCTCTGAGTTAAGCAGAGTCTACCGCAAAGCAAAAGAAATGAATAGGCGCCTAACGGTCGACGAGCGTAAAAAGGAGAGGAAGGCAAGTCTCGATGAGTGGCAAAAGCAATGGGATGCGGCAGATAAAGGAAGATGGACCCATAGATTAATTAAAAATGTATCAGCCTGGATTGACAGACAACACGGGGAGACAGATTTCTACTTAACGCAGTTCTTATCGGGCCATGGCTGTTTCAGGGAATACCTACACAAATTTGGCCTTTTTTTCCTGCTCCAGAGAGAGAGACCATAGAAAAGCTGACAAATGAAAGCATAACGCCCGGTAACATAGTGAGTCACATGCTGCGATCACAGCTGGTGTGGGCTAAAATGAAAAAGTGGACCGCAATAGCGCTCCTAGAACTTAGAACAAAAGAGAGGCAGCGAAGAAGCGTAAGACCACATGAATAACCCGAGCGGTAGGTCGTGAAGGGGCAGTTATCGCCCAGCTTGGTCCTGCGAAGTAGTGCCTAACGGCGGTCCCGCAGGTCCGACTACAAGCTACAGCAGCCGGAGTTAAGGGTTTAATACGTAGGCATATTGTCTCGCAAGTCCAGAATAGGTAATTATTACTGTCTGGGCGTGGTCCCGAAAGAGGTACAATATGAATCGTGCATGCTACCAGTCACCCTGGTAGTATGTTTAGAAGATTCCCCCTTCGGAAACAAAAAAAAAAAAAAAAAAAAAAAAAAAAAAAAACGCACATGAATGCGTGCAGACATAATTTACGCACATAAAATTAGCGTATAAATGGACGCGGGGTTGATGCGATGGATAAAGATGAAGTGCAATTTATGGAGTAAACGAGTAAATATACTCGTAAATCGCTGAAAATGTGGTATGAATAATATTTCTATTGTTAGACTAGTGTTAGCAGGCAACCTCATGACAGTTTGCACTAGCGCAGAGACGGGTTGATGTAAGTATTGCAGGAACGCAAAATTATTGTGGCACACCCTCGCAGGACATCGGAGACTGCCTCGTGTAGCTGGTGTTGTTCTTTCAAGTGGGATATGGCAATCTCTTTAGTGGGTTTGTTCACATATATTCATATTTCTAACCAAAAATCCGAGATATTTTATGCCACAATGACTTTGTGATTGTACTAAAATGCATATTCATAAGTATTTGTTGTTTGTTTGCGGTGTTGCTGTTGCAATTGTGCTAAATTGTGTCACTTGCACTTCCCCCTCTGCAAAAACAATCGGTACCAAACTCTCGCAAATAGTTTTCGGCGTAATTCCTCTCATTACTTTTCTGCCGCTAGAGAAATATCTATCTGAATTCCCTCTCATTTCAACTTTGTTTAGTCAAGCACACTGTATTTGCATATAAATGTATTCCATATATATACACCATATACACTGTGACAACCCACGGCACCATAACAATATAAATAGAGCAGGAAATGTTAATTGTTGATTGTTGGCGCTGAGTTGCGTTGCACTGTCGGCTGAATATAAGTAAAATCTGATTAAACTTTTAGTTTTTAGTTTATATGAATTTCAGTTTAGATGACTTGAGAGGTATTTATTAAATAATGAGGGGGGAAAAGGATTTTTGATGAAAAATATCTGGTGACTTGAAATTGATTATGTATGCAATGTATCAGTACGAGTATTAATTTGGAATGACTCCATACAATTTTTTGAATACCGTGTTCTTATGTTTTCTATTTCTATGAGTGTTGATTTTTCTTTATTTTAGGTATGGATTTTTTACGAAATGATAGAATGTCAGATAAGCATTTAGACTTTTCATATCGTGCGGGATGTGCGCGTGTAATCCTGATTTAAAGGTTCATGATATTTGAAAATTTATAGTACAGATGCCCTTGAACCATGTTTTAGTAAGCAAGCAGTCTTTTGTACCCTTTTGAGGCTTTATCTCTATCTGTCGTATCCAAATCAATGTTATACAGGGTTTTCCAATAAGAGTGATATGATTTCTAAAAAAAACACGATTGTGGTTAAGGAAATTCAAATGATTTTTATTTAATGTGAAGTACAATCGGTACAATTAAGTTCCGATTATAATAGCAATCACATGGCCTTCACGATTTCGTTTGCAGTAAGGGATTCGATGAACCCAATTTCGGAGTACTTTTTCCACTAATCAAATCGAGTGTCATAAAGAGCACGTTCAGTATTGACTTTTAAAGCTTAAGGAGAAAATTATTTATTGCTAAACACCAATAACTTCAAATAACCTCACAAAAAGTAGTCTAATTCTGTTAAATCACAACTTCATGGAGATATAACCGAATCTCCAAACTTTTCTCGTGTTTCCCATGGATTGTTTGTGGATTTTCTTCGCACCAGAATCGGAATTTTTTTTACTTACCGAATTACTTAGGTGGTAGTGAGCCTCATCGGAGAATATGATTTTCTTTAAACAGTCGTTATAGTTTTTTAAGTTATTTCCAAGGAAAAATCTAAAAACTCACGATATTTTCTGTGGTTCCGTGCCTTCAGTTTTTGAGTTAAAACATTTTTATAAGGATTTAAACCCAAATACTTTCTCCAAATCCGCCAGATTGGGGCTTGAGACAGTTAAAATTTTTTAGACATCTTAGAATCGGCAGCAATATCTTCATTACTTTGAGTTTGTTTTTGTCTTAATGGCACTGGAATATTATGCAAAGAAAATGTGCGCTCAAAATTTTCAACAAATTGACGAATAGCGAGCGCAGATGGATTGTTATTACGACCATAAAATGGCAAAAGCGCCCAAAAACTTGCAGTTGGTGAATTAATATTTTAATAATAAAATTTAATAATTTTTAAACGTTGTTCTTGCGGATATCTTTCCATGATGAAATGTTAACATTACTGAATACAACGAAAAAAATTGCATGACATACTGAAAATGATCGAAACGACACTTAGAAATCATAACATCACTATTGGGAAACGCGGTACACATGTATTGGTAGGGATGACCAAATGACATCATATTTTTTATTGTGTTAAAAATGTCACACTGCGTACCGAAAAGTGATCATTTATGGATAGCATTAGCTTCTTGTTTTTGAAGAAAAGTGCTGCAGTGTCGTACATAATACATCGACGAATATGGTGTGTTGGCAACCCTTGCCCATATACATATAAATATTGTAAATTCAATTTCTATGTTTATTTTACAGTTGAATGTTTTATTTTCATTTCCCCTTCAAATTGTCGCGAGCTTCATATTATATACATTATTCCAACTGTAAAGCTTCTGCTTACTTGTTTGTGCAATTTGTATATTTGCCATTTCCCCTTCTTCGCATAAGCATAAGCAGGTAGGCGCAAGCTCTAATTAGTTTGGGCTTACATATACTATATACTTGTTGTTTGTAAGCAGTATGTTTTCCCTCTATCCTAGCTGTGCTGATCTGCACGGTAAATGCAAATGCCTTTGTGCATATATGCCAGTGCATATCGTGTTTCAGTTTATTCATCGATCAGCCAGGAAAGTGGAAGGACATACTGCGGTAAGTAATAATCAATAATGTAATTATTTATAAATGTATATTGCCTTACAAATTATTATTTAGAAATAAACCATTTGGAACCATTTGGAATTATTTGGAACTATTTAAACATTACTCCATTTGAAGCCATTCGGAAGCAAACCAAATGCGTTAAACTCGCCCCACTTGATCGATGACATATCTTTATTTCGCATTCCAATTGTTTGCCTATTTGGTTTGTGAATTTTAAAGATTCGATGGGTAAATCACCTCGCCGCCAGACTTCAGTAAATTTGCCAAATATGGACAGCGGTGCTTCTACGTCATCATCATCAAAACCCAGCCAGGGTAGCAGTGCATCAGCCGCCGTCAATGTAGCCAGTGATTTACCAGCCGCCCCTACAGCCACCGGAGCCACCACTCGATCATCGTCAGCCGCTGCCGTTGCGCGTCAGGAAAACGTGATTGCGGCTCTACAAAAACGAATCGCCATGCTTGAGATGAGTTTATCGGCCTCTCAGCCCCGGGCTGAAACGCTCAACGTGGGTACATCCAACAACAATGTTGCTGCCGAAGTTCCGTCGACGATGGCAACACAATTGCCGGAATCGCAGCAGCCAGCTATTGCCAACTGTACAGTACCGTTGTCGCAACCTACCGATATCCGTTACACGCCGCCGTTATTTGCAGCAAGTACCGCTGCTGCAAACCACATGTACAGTTCAACTATTTTTACGCCTTCGATCCATTCTAATTCGACGACAATGCCTACGTTTGTTAATACAAGTGCAACATCTACACAGTCATCGAGTTTGCCGAGAAAATTGCAGGAATTGCCCGAATTTTGTGGAAAGCCGGAAGATTGGCCAATATTTTATACGGCTTACATAGAGTCAACTGCAATTTATGGATATAGCAATTATGAGAACAATCAACGTTTGTTAAAGTGCCTGAAAGGTTACGCACGTGAAGCGGTCAAGTCCTTGCTAATCCACCCGGACAATGTCGGTAATATAATTGATTTATTAAAATTTAGATTTGGGCGCCCTGAGCAGTTGATCCGCAGCCAGCTGTGCCAGGTGAAGGAAATCGCACCTATTTCGGAAAATGCCATGCTGAAAATAATACCGTTTGCAACAAAGGTATGTAATATTTGTGTATTTTTACAATCTGCTCATGGTGGTGAATTGCATTTGTCAAATCCTACGTTACTCGACGAACTTGTTTCAAAATTGCCTTTGAGCAAACGTGTCGAATGGGCCAGCTTCACAGCGCTTATACAGCCGAATGCAACAGTGAAACATTTTAGTGATTGGCTATCAAAATTAGCTAATATAATTTGTACGGTTTGTGAAGACCCTTATAAGGATTCGAAGTGCCGCATGGTTCTACATACAGTTGAGCCACAACGATCAGTGAGATGTCCAATTTGTCAGGAGCAACACAAGGTAGCAGAGTGTGCGCGTTTTGTAGAATATTCAGTGCCGAGAAGATGGGCAGAGGTGAAACGACGTCGTTTGTGTTTTGCTTGTCTCAATTTAGGCCACTGTGCAAGCAATTGTCATCGACGCAGGTTATGTTCAATTGATGGTTGCCGGAGAGTGCATCATAAGCTCTTACATGAAGTCGCGGAGAACATTTCCAATTCGTCAGGACAGTCAACTCCGACTTTCTCCGCTACGAATATACAAGGTAATCATAAGCCTACATCACCAAGTCGTTCACTCAACAGCCAGCAGACATCACTTGAAGCAAGATCAGCAGTTCTGAGTTGCAGTTCCACTGAAAGCAAGCTCCTTTTCCGTATTTTACCGGTCACCGTATACGGAAATAAAAGACGTGTTGATACATACGCACTGCTGGACGAAGGTTCATCCATCACGATGATTGACAGTGCCCTTGTTCGGGACCTGGGAATGCATGGAAGTGAGCAATCTTTAAATGTACAGTGGTTCGGAGGACGTGCAGCGCAGGAATCAACGTTTGTAGTGGACTTATTCATCAGTGGCACCGGTATGCAGAAACAACACAAACTCCGTAACGTGTATGCTGTGTCGAACCTACAACTTCCTGTACAGAGTTTAAGCAGAGACGATTTGGGTCATGAATATAGACACGTCAGCCAACTACCGGTACAACCTTACGCCCAAGTCAGGCCCAAGCTGTTAATTGGCCTTGACCACTGCCATTTGGGATTACCATCGACGACTGTGAGGGTAAAGGAGCACGGACCATTCATTGCTAATACAGAGTTGGGTTGGGTTGTATTCGGCCCCACATCTTCTACACAACCGTCCCCAGTAGCGTGTTTATGCGTAAATAGTCAAGCTGATCAGAGACTTCACAATATGGTATCTAACTTTTTCGAAATTGAGAGTTTTGGTGTTAGAGCTGCACCGCCGATAGAGAGTGAGGAGGACATCCGTGCCAGAGATGTCTTGAAGTCTACCACATGCCGCGTAGACGGACGTTTTAAAACGGGTCTTATATGGAAAAGTGACAAAGTTGATTTACCTGATAGCTACAATATGGCGTTGAAACGATTAATCAGTGTAGAGCGAAGGATGAGTCGTGATGCAGATTTTGCCGCCGAATACAAGAACATCATGGACTCTTACGTCACAAAGAAGTAAGCACGAAAACTGCTGCCAGCAGAACTTGCGTACACCTAAAACTTGGTATTTGCCACATTTTGCCGTTACTAATCCCATCAAACCCGAAAAACTACATAAGATTTTTGACGCCTCTGCTGAGGTAAGTGGAATCACCCTCAATTCACAGCTCATGAAGGATCCAAAAGAATATCGCCCATTGCCGTCGATATTATTTTGTTTTCGTGAGGGTGCAGTTGCCGTGTGTGGAGGCATCAAAGAAATGTTCCACCAAGTCCTTATACGAGAAGATGACAGATGTGCACAGCGGTTTCTTTGGCGTGATGGTGATGCTACGCAACCGCCGGATGTTTACGAAATGTGCGTGATGACGTTTGGCGCTGCTTGTTCACCATGTGCTGCAAATTATGTAAAAAAAGTTAACGCGTTGGAGCACCAAGATGAACACGGAACCACGGCCCGTGCAGTAAAAGCAAAATTCGACCATCAATATATTGATGACTTTGTTAATAGCTTCAATTTGGAAAAGGAAGTGATTTTCCGTGTCGGAACAGGTCGGAGCCATTCATATGAATGCTGGGTTTGAGCTTCGCATTTTTACATCCAATTCTTCGAAGGTATTAGCTGCGCATGGTGGCATTGATGTTACACGATCGATTGGTAAAAAAGAAGGTTTCGTTGGTGAGAAGGTACTAGGCTTGTTTTGGCAGCCATCATCAGATTGTTTTGGCTTCAAACTAAAATTTCATAACGTTTCGGAAGCGGTTATAAATGGGGAGAAACGCCCTACTAAAAGAGAACTTCTAAGTATCGTCATGTCGATTTTTGACCCTCTTGGGTTTTTAAGCCATTTCGTCATTAGGACCAAGTTACTTATGTGTAAGCTTTGAAAAGATATCCACAGAAACGATCCATTGCCAAACGACGTACATAAATGGTGCTTGGGCGAGGTGACTTAAACAACTTCCTGAGATTGTCAATTATGCCATACCTCGTTACTATTACAGCAATGGGGGACTTCAAATACTTCAACTCCACGTATTTGTTGATGCTAGTGAAGATGCCTTCGCCGCCGTTGCTTATATTCGATCTCAATCTTTATCTGGTGAATTTGATGTTGCATTCGTTTGTGCAAAGACAAAATGTGCGCCAATGAAAATTCTTACCGTGCCACGCCTCGAACTTCAGGCAGCGGTTCTAATGCAGTGTATCCGCGACGAACATTCTCTAAACATCAAAGATTATATCCTGTGGATTTACTCAAAAACTGGCATCAAATGGATACAGAGTGAACATCGTTATTTCCAGCCTTTCCTTGAGCACAGGATTGTCAAGATATTGGCTTCGACAACGATATCAAATTAGATATGGATACCCACTAAGCACAATGTAGCCGATGAAGCGACGCGAGCAAATGATTGTATCAATTTTAATCCAACAGCACGTTGGTCACGGGGGCCTTCGTTCTTACGCCAGAACGAGCAAGCCTGGCCTTCTGAAGACATAACAGTTTCTGGAAATGATGAACCTGATGAAGAGCTCCGGCCCAAATTCGCTTTAGTCATCGTGAGTTGTAATTTTATTGATTTTAATAGATTTTCTTCCTTTCAAAGATTGGTAAGAACCGTTGCCTGGGTATTACGCTTTGTCAACCATTGCCGTCGTCGTACACAGCCAAATCAATGTTATGGTTTAACAGCCCAAGAAGTAGACAAACGCCTTTTATGCCGCATAGTACAACGCGAAACGTATGCAGCCGAGTTCCAGTCCATTGAAAATGATCACGACATTGCCCACGACAGTACACTATTACAACTTTCGCCATATATAGACGAAGAAGGTGTTCTTCGAGTACAGGGACGCATTGACGCCGCCAGCTGTCTTCCAATTAGCACACGACGTCCTATTATTCTACCACCTGGTCATGCCTTCACAAAATTATTGGTGCTACATCACCATAGCGCCATGTGCCACCAAAATATAGAAGCAACTATTGGTGAGATCCGCCGTAATTATTGGGTGCCACGACTAAGAAGTGTGTTGCGCAACGTCATCGCCAGTTGCAATGTATGCCGTTTGAATAAAGCTACCCCGTCAGCGCCTTGGATGGGACCGCTTCCGTCGGACAGACTTACTCCTTACGTACGCCCGTTTAGCTACACTGGCCTTGATTACTTTGGCCCAGTCACTGTGACTGTTCGACGCAGTACCGAGAAGAGATGGGTTGCGCTCTTTACGTGCCTTACAGTGAGAGCTGTGCACCTAGAACTGGCTCACGATTTGAGTACTGATTCCTGTATTATTGCCTTACGTAATTTTGTAAATAGACGTGGTGCACCCATAAGAATTAGGTCTGACAATGGAAAGAATTTCGTTGGCGCCGACCGAGAAGCAAAACGATTTGCAGAAGTGTTTGACTGCGGTCGCTTACAAAGTGAATTTTCACAGAAAAACATCCAGTGGGTGTTTAATTCCCCATTTAACCCTTCGGAAGGTGGCGCGTGGGAGAGAATGGTACAGTGTGTCAAGCGAGTTCTACGTCACACATTAAAGGAAGTTTCACCAAGAGAGCATACTCTGATTAGTTTCCTGATTGAAGCTGAGAACGTCGTTAACTCTCGCCCACTGACGCATCTGCCTATCACTGCCGATCAAGAACAGCCTCTGACTCCTAACGATTTCATTCTGGGAGCAGACAACACGCCCGAGACTCCTATAGCAGACACTGACTTGGGAAATACTTGTATGCTACGCAAGCAGTGGCGCATCGCTCGTCAATTGAGGGATCATTTTTGGAAGAGGTGGATTACTGAGTATTTACCTACATTGACTCACCGTGTGAAATGGTGCCGTAGAACGAAGCCATAGAAAGAAGGAGAATTGGTGTTTATATGCGATCCTAACGTTCCACGACGAGAATGGTGCCGCGGTAGAGTGGGGAAAGTATACCCTGGGACTGATGGCGAAGTACGACGAGCAGACATACGAACTTCCACGGGAGTTAAACAGAGAGCAGTCTCAAAACTAGCCGTTCTGGACATTGATGGTGGTGAATCTGGTTGATTCACGGGGTGGGGATGTTGGCAACCCTTGTCCATATACATATAAATATTGTAATATTCAATTTCTATGTTTATTTCACAGTTGAATGTTTCATTTTCATTTCTCTTCAAATTGTCGCGAGCTTTATATTATATACATTATTCCAACTGTAAAGCTTCTGCTTACTTGTTTGTGCAATTTGTATATTTGCCATTTCCCTTCTTCGCATAAGCATAAGCAGGTAGGCGCAAGCTCTAATTAGTTTGGGCTTACATATACTATATACTTGTTGTTTGTAAGCAGTATGTTTTCCCTCTATCCTAGCTGTGCTGATCTGCACGGTAAATGCAAATGCCTTTGTGCATATATGCCAGTGCATATCGTGTTTCAGCTTATTCATCGATCAGCCAGGAAAGTGGAAGGACATACTGCGGTAAGTAATAATCAATAATGTAATTATTTATAAATGTCTATTGCCTTACTGTATTTAGAAATAAACCATTTGGAACCATTTGGAATTACTTGTATTTGAAGCCGTTCGGAAGCAAACCAAATGCGTTAAACTCGCCCCACTTGATCGATGACACTTGGAAATTGTAAATAGAACTCTCATAAACGATCAAATTTGGTATT
>NW_026038451.1:0-17620 GCF_023373825.1 Bactrocera dorsalis
TTATGCTAATTAGCTGTTATTGAGTTTATTGGAGTTCCCATATAGCCATAAACGACAGTGTAATTTGGGAAAAACATTCACAAATCTCTAATATTAAAGTTGTAGAATCGATTTTTTAGCTAACTATGCACTAAGTAACCGATACCAAGTTGCGTAAAAATATCAACCCTATACATAATGTAATGCTAATTAGCCGTTTTGAGGTTATTGGAGATGTCATATAGCCGTAACGACAGTGTATTTGGAAAAATTTCACAATCTTATATTGAGGTGTGGAATCGATTTTTTAGTACATATGCACTAAGCACTCGATACCAAGTTGCGTAAAAATATGAACTATACATATTTATGCTAATTAACCGTTTTGAGGTTATTGGAGATGTCATATAGCCGTAACGACAGTGTATTTGGAAAAATTTCACAATCTTATATTAAGGTGTAGAATCGATTTTTTAGTTCATATGCACTAAGCAATCGATACCAAGTTGCGTAGAAATGTGAACTATACATACATATATATGCTAATTAGCCGTTTTGAGGTTATTGGAGTTGTCATATAGCCATAACGACAGTGTATTTGGAAAAATTTCACAATCTTATATTAAGGTGTAGAATCGATTTTTTAGTACAGATGCACTAAGCAATCTATACCAAGATGCGTAAAAATATGAACTATACATATATATGCTAATTAGCCGTTTTAAGGTTATTGGAGTTATCATATAGCCGTAACGACAGTGTATTTGGAAAAATTTCACAATCTTATATTAAGGTGTAGAATCGATTTTTTAGTACATATGCACTAAGCAATCTATACCAAGTTGCGTAAAAATATGAACTATACATATTTATGCTAATAAGCCGTTTTGAGGTTATTGGAGATGTCATATAGCCGTAACGACAGTGTATTTGGAAAAAATTTCACAATCTTATATTAAGGTGTAGAATCGCTTTTTTTAGTACATATACACTAAGCACTCGATACCGGAAGTTGCGTAAAAATATGAACTATAACATATTTATTCTAATTAACCCGTTTTGAGGTTATTGGAGTTGTCTATATAGCCATAACGACAGTGTATTTGGAAAAATTTCACAATATTATAATAAGGTGTAAAATCGATTTTTTAGTACATTTGGATTAAGAAATAGATACCAAGTTGCGTAAAAATATGAACTATACATATTTATGCTTATTAGCTGTTTTGAGGTTATTGGAGTTGTCATATAGCGCGTAACGACAGTGTATTTGGAAAAATTTCACAATCTTATATTAAGGTGTAGAATCGATTTTTTAGTACGATATGCACTAAGCGTTATCTGATACCAAGTTGCGTAAAAATATGAACTATACATATTATGCTAATTAACCGTTTTGAGGGTTATTGGGAGATGTCATATAGCCATAACGACAGTGTATTTGGAAAAATTTCACAATCTTATATTAAGGTGTAGAATCGATATTTTAGTAACATTGCACTAAGCAATCGATACCAAGCTGCGTAAAAATATGAACTATACATAGTTATGCTAATTAACAGTTTTGAGGTTATTGGAGTTGTCATATAGCCATCACGATCAGTTCTATTTGGAAAAATTTCACAATCTTATATTTAAGGTGTAGAATCGATTTTTTAGTACATATGCACTAAGTAATCGATACCAAGTTGCGTAAAAATATGAACTATACATATTTATGCTAATTAGCCGTTTTTGAGGTTATTGGAGTATGTCATATAGCCGTAACGATAGTGCATTTGGAAAAATTTCGCAATCTTATATTAAGGTGTAGAATCGATTTTTTAGTACATATACATTAAGCACTCGATACCAAGTTGCGTAAAAATATGAACTATACATATTTATGCTAATTAGCCGTTTTGAGGTTATTGGAGTTCCCATATAGCCATAACGACAGTGTATTTGGAAAAATTTCACAATCTTATATTAAGGTGTAGAATCGATTTTGTAGTACATATGCACTAAGCAATCTATACCAAGTTGCGTAAAAATATGACCTAATACATATATATGCTAATTAGCTTTTTTGAGGTTATTGGAGTTGTCATATAGCCGTAACGACAAGTGCATTTGGAAAAATTTCACAATCTTATATCAAGGTGTAGAACCGATTTTTTAGTACATATGCACTAAGCAATCTATACCCAGTTGCGTAAAAATATGAACTATACATATTTATGCTAATTAACCGTTTTGAGGTTATTGGAGTTGTCATATAGCCATAACGACAGTGTATTTGGAAAAATTTCACAATCTTATATTAAGGTGTAGAATCGATTTTTTAGTACATATATATTAAGCACTCGATACCAAGTTGCGTAAAAATATGAACTATACATATTTATGCTAATTAGCTGTTTTGAGGTTATTGGAGTTGTCATATAGCCATAACGACAGTGTATTTGGAAAAATTTCACAATCTTATATTAAGGTGTAGAATCGATTTTTTAAAACATATACATTAAGCACTCGATACCAAGATGCGTAAAAATATGAACTATACATATTTATGCTAATTAACCGTTTTGAGGTTATTGGAGTTGTCATATAGCCATAACGACAGTGTATTTGGAAAAATTTCACAATCTTATATTAAGGCGTAGAATCGATTTTTGTAGCACATATGCCATAAGCAATCTATACCAAGTTGCGTAAAAATTCATGAACTTTACAAATTTATACTAATTTAGCTGCTTTGAGGTTATTGAAGTTACCATATAGCCATAACGACAGTGTATTTGGAAATAAATTCACAATTCTGTATCATGAAGGCGTAGAATCGATTTTTTAGTACATATGCACTAAGTACCACGCTACCAATGTTGCGTAAAAAATAAGAACTTTACATATTTATGCTAATTAGCTGTGATTTGAGGTTTATTAGAGTTTGTCATCTAGCCATAACGACAGTGCGTTTGAAAAAATTTTCACAATCTGATATTAATGCTGTAGAAGCGATGTTTTAGCTACATATGCCACCAACGAAATATCTATACCAAATGCGTAAAAATATGAACCTCATATACAATATTATATGCTAATTAACCGTTGTGAGGTTATTGGAGATGTTCATAGAGCCAGAACGACAGTGTATTTGGAAAAATTTCACAATCTTATATTAAGGTCGGAGAATCGATATTGTTAGTACACCATGCAATAAGCAATCTATACCAAAGCTGCGTAAAAATAGGAACTAACCATAATTTATGCTAATTAACGTTTTGAGGTTAATTGGAGATGTCATATAGCCCCCCATAAACCCGACAGCCCTTCGTATTTGGGAAAAATTTCACAATCTTATATTAAAGCGGAGAATCGATATTTTAGTACACATGCACTAAGCAATCGATACAAACGTTGCGTGAAAATATGCCAACTATACATATATGTATATGCTAATTAGCCGTTTTAAGGTTTTTGGAGTTGTCATATAGGCCATAAAAACGACAGTGTATTTGGAAAAATTTCACAATCTTAGATTAAGGATTGCTTAGAATCGATTTTTGTCAAGTATCATATGCACTAAAGCAATCGATAACAAGTTGCGGAAAAATACCTTAACTATACGAATTATACTAATTAGCTGTTTTTGAGTTTATTGGAGTTGACTCATATAGCCATAAGGCGACAAGTGTAATTTGGAAAAATTTCTCACCAATCTTATATTAAGGGATGTAGACAATCGCATTTTGTTTTAAGTACATATGCAACCTAACCATAAAACGCAAGATCGATACCAAGTTGCGTAACAAAATACGTTGAACTATACATATTTATGAGATGCTAAATGTAGCTGTTTTCCTTTGCCAGTTTATTGCGTGGTAGTATGTCACCCAATATAGCCGTAACGGACACACGGTGGTATTTGTGAAAAATCTTCTCACAATCCTATATTACAGGTGTGGGAAGTTTCCATTTTTTTAGTGACATCCAATACATTAGAGGCACAGATGCGGATCTAACCCAAAGGTTGCGACTAAAACATAATGAAGCTATATGATACCCTTTGTCGCTTATTATCCGTGTTTTTCGGGAGGTTTATTGGAGTTATCATGACTAGATCGCCTGTTACACGGCCCACAGTCCGTATTGCTTCTGGATAAAAACCTTTTTCACTCCCCGACAGTTGCTTATATTAAGTTTTAGACATCGATTTTTTAGTACTATTATGCACTAGGGAGTAATCTATTGACCAAGCTGCGTGAAAATAACGAACTATACATATTTATGGCTTACTTAACAGCGTTTTGAGGTTATTAGGAGTTGATCATATAGGACCCCGATCAACGCCACAGTGTATTTGCGAACCCCAATTCTCACACAAATCGTAATTTAAGCGGGTGTAGGAATACCATTTTTTTATGTACAACAGATTGACATTAAGCCACAACGTCGATAACCAAAGTTGCGTTAAGGGGAAATATGACATTACACGTATTTAATGCTGAAATTAACTCTTTTGAGGATTATTGGAAAGTGTTTATCAGATATAGGCCCTACAGACGACAGTGTATTTGGAAACCAAAACAAATTCAACAAAATCTTACTAGTAAGGCTTGTTGGAAGACAAAAAAAAAAAAAAAAACAAAAATCCCTCCGAAGTTTTTTTAGGTACATATGCAATCAGCTCACCGTAATTGCTATACCGAGCAAAGTTGCGTAAATAATGAATGAACTATACAATATTTATGCTAATCTCATAATGAAAACCGAGGGGCGTTGGAAGACCTTTTTGAGGTTATTGGACGTATAATGATCGATCCCGTACCATATAGCCATAACGACAGTGTATTTGGAAAAATTTCACAATCTTATATTAAGGTGTAAAATCGATTTTTTAGTACATATGCACTAAGCACTCGATACCAAGTTGCGTAAAAATATGAACTATACATATTTATGATAATTAGCCTTTTTGAGGTTATTGGAGATGTCATTATAGCCGTAACGACAGTGTAATTTGGAAAAATTTCACAATCTTATATTAAGGTGTAGAATCGATTTTTTAGTACATATGCACTAAGCACTCGATACCAAGTTGCGTAAAAATATGAAACTGTACATATTTATGCTAATTAGCCGTTTTGAGGTTATTGGAGTTATCATATAGCCATAACGACAGTGTATTTGGAAAAATTTCACAATCTTATATTAAGGTGTAGAATCGATTTTTTAGTACATATGCACTAAGAAATCGATACCAAGTTGCGTAAAAATATGAACTATACATATATATGCTAATTAGCCGTTTTGAGGTTTTTGGAGATGTCATATAGCCATAACGACAGTGAATTTGGAAAAATTTCACAATCTTATATAAGGTGTAGAATCGACTTTTTAGTACAGATGCACTAAGCAATCTATACCAAGCTGCGTAGAAAGATGAACTTACATGTTTATGTTAATTAGCCTTTTTGAAGTTATTGGAGTTCCCATATAGCCATAGCGACAGTGTATTTGGAAAAATTTCACAATCTTATATTAAGGTGTAGAATCGATTTTTTAGTACATATACAGTAAGCACTCGATACCAAGTTGCGTAAACAATATGAACTATACATATTTATGCTAATTAGCTATTGAGGTTATTGGAGTTATCATATAGCCGTAACGACAGTGTATTTGGAAAAATTTCACAATCTTATATTAAGGTGTAGAATCGATTTTTTAGTACATATGCACTAAGCCATCTATACCAAGCTTCGTAAAAATATGAACTATACATATTTATGCCATAACGACAGTGTATTTGGAAAAATTTCACAATCTTATATTAAGGTGTAGAATCCATTTTTTAGTACATATGCACTTAGCAATCTATACCAAGTTGCGTAAAAATATGAACTATATATATTTATGCTAATTAGCCGTTTTGAGGTTATTGGAGTTGTCACATAGCCATAACGACAGTGCATTTGGAAAAATTTCACAATCTTATATTAAGGTGTAGAATCGATTTTGTAGTACATATGCACTAAGAAATCGTTACCAAGTTGCGTAAAAATATGAACTATACATATATATGCAAATTAAGCGTTTTGAGGTTATTGGAGTTGTCATATAGCCATAACGACAGTGTATTTGGAAAAATTTCACAATCTGATATTAAGGTGTAGAATCCATTTTTTAGTACAATGCACTAAGCATCGATACCAAGTTGCGTAAATATATGAACTATACATATTTATGCTTTTTAGCGGTTTTGAGGTTATTGGTGTTGTCATATAGCCATAACGACAGTGTATTTGGAAAAATTTCACAATCTTATATTAAGGTGTAGAATCGATTTTTTAGTACATATGCACTAAGTAACCGATACCAAGTTGCGTAAAAATATGAACTATACATATTTATGCTAATTAACCGTTTTGAGGTTATTGGAGTTGTCATATAGCCATAACGACAGTGTATTTGGAAAAATTTCACAATCTTATATTAAGGTGTAGAATCGATTTTTTAGTACATATGCACTAAGCAATCGATACCAAGTTGCGTAAAAATATGAACTATACATATTTATGCTAATTAACCGTTTTGAGGTTATTGGAGATGTCATATAGCCGTAACGACAGTGTATTTGGAAAAATTTCACAATCTTATATTAAGGTGTAGAATCGATTTTTTAGTACATATGCATTAAGCAATCGATACCAAGTTGCGTAAAAAATATGAACTATACATATTTATGCTTATTAGCCGTTTTGAGGTTATTGGAGTTGTCATATAGCCATAACGACAGTGTATTTGGAAAAATTTCACAATCTTATATTAAGGTGTAGAATCGATTTTGTAGTACATATGCATTAAGCAATCGATACCAAGTTGCGTAAAAATATGAACTATACATATTTATGCTAATTAGCTGTTTTGAGGTTATTGGAGATGTCATATAGCCGTAACGACAGTGTATTTGGAAAAATTTCACAATCTTATATTAAGGTGTAGAATCGATTTTTTAGTACATATGCACTAAGCAATCGATACCAAGTTGCGTAAAAATATGAACTATACATATTTATGCTAATTAGCCGTTTTGAGGTTATTGGAGATGTCATATAGCCGTAACGACAGTGTATTTGGAAAAATTTCACAATCTTATATTAAGGTGTAGAATCGATTTTTTAGTACATATGCACTAAGCAATCGATACCAAGTTTCGTAAAAATATGAACTATACATATTTATGCTAATTAACCGTTTTGAGGTTATTGGAGTTGTCATATAGCCATAACGACAGTGTATTTGGAAAAATTTCACAATCTTATATTTAGGTGTAGAATAGATTTCGTAGTACATATGCACTAAGTAACCGATACCAAGCTGCGTTAAAATATGAACTATACATATTTATGATAATTAACCGTTTTGAGGTTATTCGAGATGTCATACAGCCATAACGACAGTGAATTTGGAAAAATTTCACAATCTTATATTAAGGTTTAGAATCGATTTTTTAGTACATATGCACTAAGTAGCCGATACCAAGTTGCGTAAAAATATGAACTATACATATTTATGCTAATTAGCTGTTTTGAGGTTATTGGAGTTATCATATAGCCGTAACGACAGTGTATTTGGAAAAATTTCACAATCTTATATTAAGGTGTAGAATCGATTTTTTAGTACAGATGCACTAAGTAGCCGATACCAAGTTGCGTAAAAATATGAACTATACATATTTATGCTAATTAACCGTTTTGAGGTTATTGGAGTTGTCATATAGCCATAACGACAGTGTATTTGGAAAAATTTCACAATCTTATATTAAGGTGTAGAATCGATTTTTTAGTACATATGCAATAAGCAATCGATACCAAGTTGCGTAAAAATATGAACTATACATATTTATGCTAATTAACCGTTTTGAGGTTATTGGAGTTATCATATAGCCATAACGACAGTGTATTTGGAAAAATTTCACAATCTTATATTAAGGTGTAGAATCGATTTTTTAGTACAGATGCACTAAGCAATCGATACCAAGTTGCGTAAAAATATGAACTATACATATTTATGCTAATTAACCGTTTTGAGGTTATTGGAGTTGTCATATAGCCATAACGACAGTGTCTTTGGAAAAATTGTACAATTTTATATTAAGTTGTAGAATCGATTTTTTAGTACATATGCACCAAGCAATCTATACCAAGTTGCGTAAAAATATGAACTATACATATTTATGCTAATAACAGTGTATTTGGAAAAATTTCACAATCTTATATTAAGGTGTAGAATCGATTTTTTAGTACAGATGCACTAAGCAATCTATACCAAGTTGCGTAAAAATATGAACTATACATATTTATGCTAATTAGCTGTTTTGAGGTTATTGGAGTTGTCATATAGCCATAACGACAGTGTATTTGGAAAAATTTCACAATCTTATATTAAGGTGTAGAATCGATTTTTTAGTACATATGCACTAAACAATCGATACCAAGTTGCGTAAAAATATGAACTATACATATTTATGCTAATTAACCGTTTTGAGGTTATTGGAGATGTCATATAGCCATAACGACAGTGTATTTGGAAAAATTTCACAATCTTATATTAAGGTGTAGAATCGATTTTTTTAGTACATATGCACTAAGTAATCTATACCAAGTTGCTTAAAAATATGAACTATAAATATTTATTCTAATTAACCCATTTTACTTTATTGGAGTTTTCATATAGCAATAACGACAGTGTATTTGGAAATATTTCATAATCTCATATTAAGGTGTAGAATCGATTTTTTAGTACACATGCACTAAGCAATCGATACCAAGTTGCGTAAAAATATGAACTATACATATTTATAGCTAATTAGCTGTTTTGAGATTATTGGAGATGTCATATAGCCATAACGACAGTGTATTTGGAAAAATTTCACAATCTTATATTAAGGTGTAGAATCGATATTTTAGTACACATGCACTAAGCAATCTATACCAAGTTGCGTAAAAATATGAACTATACATATTTATGCTAATTAGCTGTTTTGAGATTATTGGATAACCATATGACAGTGAATTTGGAAACATTTCACAATCTTATATTAAGGTGTAGAATCGATTTTGTGGTACATATGCACTAAGAAATCGATACCAAGTTGCAGAAAAATATGAACTTTACAAATTTATACTAATTAGCTGTTTTGAGGTTATTGGAGTTGTCATATAGCCGTAACGACAGTGTATTTGGAAAAATTTCACAATCTTATATTAAGGTGTAGAATCGATTTTTTAGTACACATGCACTAAGCAATCGATACCAAGTTGCATAAAAATATGAACTATACATATTAATGCTAATTAGCTGTTTCGAGGTTATTGGAGATGTCATAAAGCCGTAACGATAGTCTATTTGGAAAAATTTCACAATCTTATATTAAGGTGTAGAATCGATTTTTTAGTACATATGCCTCAAGAAATCGATACCAAGTTGCGTAAAAATAAGAACTATACATATTTATGCTAATTAGCTGTATTGAGGTTATTGGAGTTGCCATACAGCCATAACGACAGTGTATTTGGAAAAATTTCACAATCTTATATTAAGGTGTAGAATCGATTTTTTAGTACATATGCACTAAGCACTCGATACCAAGTTGCGTAAAAATATGAACTATACATATTTATACTAATTAGCTGTTTTGAGGTTATTGGAGTTGTCATATAGCCATAACGACAGTGTATTTGGAAAAATTTCACAATCTTATATTAAGGCGTAGAATCGATTTTTTAGTACATATGCACTAAGTAATCGATACCAAGTTGCGTAAAAATATGAACTATACATATTTATGCTAATTAACCGTTTTGAGGTTATTGGAGTTGTCATATAGCCGTAACGACAGTGTATTTGGAAAAATTTCACAATCTTATATTAAGGTGTAGAATCGATTTTTTAGTACATATGCACTAAGCAATCGATACCAAGTTGCGTAAAAATATGAACTATACATATTTATGCTAATTAGCTGTTTTGAGGTTATTGGAGTTGTCATATAGCCATAACGACAGTGTATTTGGAAAAATTTCACAATCTTATATTAAGGTGTAGAATCGATTTTTTAGTACATATGCACTAAGCAATCTATACCAAGTTGCGTAAAAATATGAACTATACATATTTATGCTAATTAGCTGTTTTGAGGTTATTGGAGATGTCATATAGCCATAACGACAGTGTATTTGGAAAAATTTCACAATCTTATATTAAGGTGTAGAATCGATTTTTTAGTACATATGCACTAAGCAATCTATACCAAGTTGCGTAAAAATATGAACTATACATATTTATGCTAATTAACCGTTTTGAGGTTATTGGAGTTGTCATATAGCCATAACGACAGTGTATTTGGAAAAATTTCACAATCTTATATTAAGGTGTAGAATCGATTTTTTAGTACATATGCACTAAGCAATCTATACCAAGTTGCGTAAAAATATGAACTATACATATTTATGCTAATTAGCTGTTTTGAGGTTATTGGAGTTGTCATATAGCCATAACGACAGTGTATTTGGAAAAATTTCACAATCTTATATTAAGGTTTAGAATCGATTTTTTAGTACATATGCACTAAGCAATCGATACCAAGTTGCGTAAAAATATGAACTATACATATTTATGCTAATTAGCTGTTTTGAGGTTATTGGAGTTGTCATGTAGCCATAACGACAGTGTATTTGGAAAAATTTCACAATCTTATATTAAGGTGTAGAATCGATTTTTTAGTACATATGCACTAAGCAATCGATACCAAGTTGCGTAAAAATATGAACTATACATATTTATGCTAATTAGCTGTTTTGAGGTTATTGGAGTTGTCATATAGCCATAACGACAGTGTATTTGGAAAAATTTCACAATCTTATATTAAGGCGTAGAATCGATTTTTTAGTACATATGCACTAAGCAATCGATACCAAGTTGCGTAAAAATATGAACTATACATATTTATGCTAATTAACCGTTTTGAGGTTATTGGAGTTGTCATATAGCCATAACGACAGTGTATTTGGAAAAATTTCACAATCTTATATTAAGGTGTAGAATCGATTTTTTAGTACATATACATTAAGCAATCGATACCAAGTTGCGTAAAAATATGAACTATACATATTTATGCTAATTAACCGTTTTGAGGTTATTGGAGTTGTCATATAGCCATAACGACAGTGTATTTGGAAAAATTTCACAATCTTATATTAAGGCGTAGAATCGATTTTTTAGTACATATGCACTAAGCAATCTATACCAAGTTGCGTAAAAATATGAACTATACATATTTATGCTAATTAACCGTTTTGAGGTTATTGGAGTTGTCATATAGCCATAACGACAGTGTATTTGGAAAAATTTCACAATCTTATATTAAGGTGTAGAATCGATTTTTTAGTACATATGCACTAAGCAATCGATACCAAGTTGCGTAAAAATATGAACTATACATATTTATGCTAATTAACCGTTTTGAGGTTATTGGAGTTGTCATATAGCCATAACGACAGTGTATTTGGAAAAATTTCACAATCTTATATTAAGGTGTAGAATTTTTTTTAGTACATATGCACTAAGTAACCGATACCAAGTTGCGTAAAAATATGAACTATACATATTTATGCTAATTAACTGTTTTGAGGTTATTGGAGTTGTCATATAGCCATAACGACAGTGTATTTGGAAAAATTTCACAATCTTATATTAAGGTGTAGAATCGATTTTTTGGTACATATGCACTAAGCAATCGATACCAAGTTGCGTAAAAATATGAACTATACATATTTATGCTAATTAACCGTTTTGAGGTTATTGGAGTTGTCATATAGCCATAACGACAGTGTATTTGGAAAAATTTCACAATCTTATATTAAGGTGTAGAATCGATTTTTTAGTACATATGCACTAAGCAATCGATACCAAGTTGCGTAAAAATATGAACTATACATATTTATGCTAATTAACCGTTTTGAGGTTATTGGAGTTGTCATATAGCCATAACGACAGTGTATTTGGAAAAATTTCACAATCTTATATTAAGGTGTAGAATCGATTTTTTAGTACATATGCACTAAGTAACCGATACCAAGTTGCGCAAAAATATGAACTATACATATTTATGCTAATTAGCCGTTTTGAAGTTATTGGAGTTGTCATACAGCCATAACGACAGTGCGTTTGGAAAAATTTCACAATCTTATATTAAGGTGTAGAACCGATTTTTTGGTACATATGCACTAAGCAATCTATACCAAGTTGCGTAAAAATATGAACTATACATATTTATGCTAATTAACCGTTTTGAGGTTATTGGAGTTGTCATATAGCCATAACGACAATGAATTTGGAAAAATTTCACAATCTTATATTTAGGTGTAGAATCGATTTTTTAGTACATATACACTAAGTAACCGATACCAAGTTGCGTAAGAATATGAACTTTACATATTTATACTAATTAGCTGTATTGAGGTTATTGGAGTTGTCATATAGCCATAACGACAGTGTATTTGGAAAAATTTCACAATCTTATATTAAGGTGTAGAATCGATTTTTTAGTACATATGCACTAAGCAATCGATACCAAGTTGCGTAAAAATATGAACTATACATATTTATGCTAATTAGCTGTTTTGAGGTTATTGGAGTTGTCATATAGCCATAACGACAGTGTATTTGGAAAAATTTCACAATCTTATATTAAGGTGTAGAATCGATTTTTTAGTACATATGCACTTAGCAATCGATACCAAGTTGCGTAAAAATATGAACTATACATATTTATGCTAATTAACCGTTTTGAGGTTATTGGAGTTGTCATATAACCATAACGACAGTGTATTTGGAAATATTTGACTATCTTATGTTAAGGTGTAGAATCGATTTTTTAGTACATATGCACCAAGCAATCTATACGAAGTTGCGTAAAAATATAAACTATACATATTTATGCTAATTAACCGTTTTGAGGTTATTGGAGTTGTCATATAGCCATAACGACAGTGTATTTGGAAAAATTTCACAATCTTATATTAAGGTGTAGAATCGATTTTTTAGTACATATGCACTAAGCAATCTATACCAAGTTGCGTAAAAATATGAACTATACATATTTATGCTAATTAACCGTTTTGAGGTTATTGGAGTTGTCATATAGCCATAACGACAGTGTATTTGGAAAAATTTCACAATCTTATATTAAGGCGTAGAATCGATTTTTTAGTACATATGCACTAAGTTACCGATACCAAGTTGCGTAAAAATATGAACTATACATATTTATGCTAATTAACCGTTTTGAGGTTATTGGAGTTGTCATATAGCCATAACGACAGTGTATTTGGAAAAATTTCACAATCTTATATTAAGGTGTAGAATCGATTTTTTAGTACATATGCACTAAACAATCGATACCAAGTTGCGTAAAAATATGAACTATACATATTTATGTTAATTAACCGTTTTGAGGTTATTGGAGTTGTCATATAGCCATAACGACAGTGTATTTGGAAAAATTTCACAATCTTATATTAAGGTGTAGAATCGATTTTTTAGTACATATGCAATAAGCAACCGATACTAAGTTGCGTAAAAATATGAACTATACATATTTATGCTAATTAGCTGTTTTGAGGTTATTGGAGTTGTCATATAGCCATAACGACAGTGTATTTGGAAAAATTTCACAATCTTATATTTAGATGTAGAATCGAGTTTTAGTACATATGCACTAAGCAATCGATACCAAGTTGCGTAAAAATATGAACTATACATATTTATGCTAATTAACCGTTTTGAGGTTATTGGAGTTGTCATATAGCCATAACGACAGTGTATTTGGAAAAATTTCACAATCTTATATTAAGGTGTAGAATCGATTTTTTAGTACATATGCACTAAGCAATCGATACCAAGTTGCGTAAAAATATGAACTATACATATTTATGCTAATTAGCCGTTTTGAGGTTATTGGAGTTGTCATATAGCCATAACGACAGTGTATTTGGAAAAATTTCACAATCTTATATTAAGGCGGAGAATCGATTTTTTAGTACATATGCACTAAGCAATCTATACCAAGTTGCGTAAAAATATGAACTATACATATTTATGCTAATTAGCTGTTTTGAGGTTATTGGAGTTGTCATATAGCCATAACGACAGTGTATTTGGAAAAATTTCACAATCTTATATTAAGGCGGAGAATCGATATTTTAGTACACATGCACTAAGCAATCGATACCAAGTTGCGTAAAAATATGAACTATACATATTTATGCTAATTAGCTGTTTTGAGGTTATTGGAGTTGTCATATAGCCATAACGACAGTGTATTTGGAAAAATTTCACAATCTTATATTAAGGTGTAGAATCGATTTTTTAGTACATATGCACTAAGCAATCGATACCAAGTTGCGTGAAAATATGAACTATACATATTTATGCTAATTAGCTGTTTTGAGGTTATTGGAGTTGTCATATAGCCATAACGACAGTGTATTTGGAAAAATTTCACAATCTTATATTAAGGCGGAGAATCGATATTTTAGTACACATGCACTAAGCAATCGATACCAAGTTGCGTAAAAATATGAACTATACATATTTATGCTAATTAACCGTTTTGAGGTTATTGGAGTTGTCATATAGCCATAACGACAGTGTATTTGGAAAAATTTCACAATCTTATATTAAGGTGTAGAATCGATTTTTTAGTACATATGCACTAAGCAATCTATACCAAGTTGCGTAAAAATATGAACTATACATATTTATGCTAATTAACCTTTTGAGGTTATTGGAGTTATCATATAGCCATAACGACAGTGTATTTGGAAATATTTGACAATCTTATATTAAGGTTTAGAATCGATTTTTTAGTACATATGCACCAAGCAATCGATACCAAGTTGCGTAAAAATATGAACTATACATATTTATGCTAATTAACCGTTTTGAGGTTATTGGAGTTGTCATATAGCCATAACGACAGTGTATTTGGAAAAATTTCACAATCTTATATTAAGGTGTAGAATCGATTTTTTAGTACACATGCACTAAGCAATCGATACCAAGTTGCGTAAAAATATGAACTATACATATTTATGCTAATTAACCGTTTTGAGGTTATTGGAGTTGTCATATAGCCATAACGACAGTGTATTTGGAAAAATTTCACAATCTTATATTAAGGTGTAGAATCGATTTTTTAGTACATATGCACTAAGCAATCTATACCAAGTTGCGTAAAAATATGAACTATACATATTTATGCTAATTAACCGTTTTGAGGTTATTGGAGTTGTCATATAGCCATAACGACAGTGTATTTGGAAAAATTTATTTGACAATCTTATATTAAGGTGTAGAATCGATTTTTTAGTACATATGCACCAAGCAATTTATACCAAGTTGCGTAAAAATATGAACTATACATATTTATGCTAATTAACCGTTTTGAGGTTATTGGAGTTGTTATATAACCATAACGACAGTGTATTTGGAAATATTTGACTATCTTATGTTAAGGTGTAGAATCGATTTTTTAGTACATATGCACTAAGCAATCAATACCAAGTTGCGTAAAAATATGAACTATACATATTTATGCTAATTAACCGTTTTGAGGTTATTGGAGTTGTCATATAGCCATAACGACAGTGTATTTGGAAAAATTTCACAATCTTATATTAAGGTGTAGAATCGATTTTTTAGTACATATGCACCAAGCAATCTATACGAAGTTGCGTAAAAATACGAACTATACATATTTATGCTAATTAACCGTTTTGAGGTTATTGGAGTTGTCATATAGCCATAACGACAGTGTATTTGGAAAAATTTCACAATCTTATATTAAGGTGTGGAATCGATTTTTTAGTACATATGCACCAAGCAATCTATACCAAGTTGCGTAAAAATATGAACTATACATATTTATGCTAATTAGCTGTTTTGAGGTTATTGGAGTTGTCATATAGCCATAACGACAGTAAATTTGGAAAAATTTCACAATTTTATATTAAGGTGTGGAATAGATTTTTTAGTACATATGTACTTAGCAATCGATACCAATTTGCGTAAAAATATGAACTATACATATTTATGCTAATTAGCCGCTTAAGGTTATTGGAGTTGTCATATAGCCGTAACGACAGTGTATTTGGAAAAATTTCACAATCTTATATTAAGGCGTAGAATCGATTTTGTAGTACATATGCACGAAGCAATCTATACCAAGTTGCGTAAAAATATGAACTATACATATTTATGCTAATTAGCCGTTTTGAGGTTATTGGAGTTGTCATATAGCCGTAACGACAGTGTATTTGGAAAAATTTCACAATCTTATATTAAGGCGTAGAATCGATTTTTTAGTACATATGCACTAAGCAATCGATACCAAGTTGCGTAAAAATATGAACTATACATATTTATGCTAATTAGCTGTTTTGAGGTTATTGGAGTTGTCATATAGCCGTAACGACAGTGTATTTGGAAAAATTTCACAATCTTATATTAAGGTGTAGAATCCATTTTTAGCACACATGCACTAAGCACTCGATACCAAGTTGCCTAAAAATATGAACTATACATATTTATGCTAATTAACCGTTTTGAGGTTATTGGAGTTGTCATATAGCCATAACGACAGTGTATTTGGAAAAAATTCACAATATTATATTAAGGTGTAGAATCGATTTTTTAGTCCATATGCACTAAGCAATCTATACCAAGTTGCGTAAAAATATTAACTATACATATTTATGCTAATTAGCTGTTTTGAGGTTATTGGAGATGTCATATAGCCGTAACGACAGTGTATTTGGAAAAATTTCACAATCTTATATTAAGGTGTAGAATCGATTTTTTAGTACATATGCACTAAGCAATCGATACCAAGTTGCGTAAAAATATGAACTATTACATATTTATGCTAATTAGCCGTTTTGAGGTTATTGGAGTTGTCATATAGCCATAACGACAGTGTATTTGGAAAAATTTCACAATCTTATATTAAGGTGTAGAATCGATTTTTTAGTACATATGCACTAAGCATCGATACCAAGTTGCGTAAAAATATGAACTATACATATTTATGATAATTAGCTTGTATGCGCCAAGCGAAAAAACAATCTTTAACAAAACTTCTAAAAAAACTAAAACATAATAAAATGAAATATTAGCATTATTATATATGAAGAAGCATAGGGGATGAGGAGTAATTTAACATGTATAAATATTGAAATTGTACAAATAGCATACTTACCTTAATAATACATTTGATATTACCATTCAATTTTATTACTTACCTTAATTCATCCTACTACAATATTTTTAACGAAAGATAATTTTAACTTACTCCCTTGTATTTAACATTACCACTAGCTTTAAGCCGTTAGTTTTAAGATTTTAGGCTAAGCAGTTTCCAAGAACGGAACAATTGAATTATTGTATTAAAAACCTAGAAAGCGAACGGACGTGTTTTTCCCTTATCGGAATATTTTTCTCTATCGTGACAGGCAATTAGGCATTTAAATTATTCGCGCATTCCCAGTAAAGATTTTTTCGCATCTCAAAAAAACCGCTTGAGATTTTTCATGGC
>NW_026038452.1:0-17618 GCF_023373825.1 Bactrocera dorsalis
TACCTAATGTTAAAATCAAGTATCCATCTAAATTGCTGAGTCTAACGCAGATGCTATTCGACGTTGAAATCTCTTTTGGTCAAAGAGGTGGCCATATCTTGGCTACTTTGCTTTTAAATTGAAGTGATGTGGACATCTTCTTCTTCTTAATTGGCGTAGACACCGCTTACCCGATTATAGCCGAGTTAACAACAGCGCCAGTCGTTTCTTCTCTTCGCAACGTGGCGCCAATTAGATATTCCAAGAGTAGCCAGGTCCTTCTCAACCTGGTCCTTCCACGAGATGGAGGTTTTCCTCTTCCTCTGCTTTCCTTTTACTTTCAGAGCTGAAGTGTTTTCGTCCATCCGGACAACATGACCTAACAAGCGTAGCCGCTGTCTTTTAATTCGCTGAACTATGTCAATGTCGTCGTATATCTCGTACAGCTCATCGTTCCATCGATATTCGCCGTGGCCAACGCGCAAAGGACCATAAATCTTTCCCAGAACTTTTCTCTCGAAAACTCGCAACGTCGACTCATCGGTTGTTGACATCGTCCAAACCTCTGCACCATATAGCAGGACGGGAATTATGAGCGACTTATAGAGTTTGGTTTTTGTTCGTCGAGAGAGGACTTTGCTTCTTAATTGCCTACTCAGTCCGAAGTAGCACCTGTTGGCAAGAGATATCTGCGTTGGATTTCCAGGCTGAGATTGTTGGTGGTGTTTACGCTGGTTCCAAGATAGACGAACTTATCTACGACTTCGAAGTTATAACTATCAACAGTGACGTGGGAGCCAAGTAGCGAGTGCAGTGACTTTTTGTTTGATGACAGGAGATATTTCCTCTTGCCCTATTCATATTTTAATGCAATCAACTTTACATAATCCTATAAAATCAAAGGCTTCTCTTATATAAACGCGAGGAGGGCAATTTGTACACATAAAAGAATCTATAATGTAATGTATAAGCAGCAAACTAGATTTGACCGAAGCCAGATGTTCTATAAGTTGTTGTCATAAATATTAAATTATCAATAATCACAGAGATCGAGAAGAATATATATCACAATTTAAAACAGAAGAGTAAAGGCTAAGTTCAGGTTCATAATCTTGCAACTTTCAAGAATCTCAGTCACGGAAATACTTTAAGGTGTAAAACGTCAACCAGAGGATCGAAATTGAAGCGATACTCGAAGTGTAACCAATTAAAAACGCCATAAATTTGGTTTGGGAAATTATTTTTATTTATTTTAAAGTTCAAAATGTGTGAAAATAATCATAAATTCAGGATCAATTCACTTTTACTCGATATGACCACCTTTTGCCTTAACTATGGCCTTGAGACGGTCGAAAAACGAATCGGAAGCTGCCCGAATGTGATTTGCCTGTATATGGGCCCACTCACGGACAATGGCTTTCTTCAGCGTCTCGAGACTGGTGTCGTTTTTTCTTCGGACCTTGCTTTCCAAAATGGCCCAGAGAGAATAGTCCATTGGATTCGCATCTGGTGAATTCGAGAGCCATTATGTGGTCGTAATGAACTTCGGAACGTTGTCTTTCAGCCATTCTTGGTTCACTCGCGCTTTGTGAGATGGTGCTGAGTCTTGTTGAAATGTCCATGGCTTGTGACCGAAATGTTTATTTTCCCACTGCTTCAAAGCAGCCTCCAGAACACTTTCCCGATAATATGTCGCATTTACTTTGACGCCAGGCTCGATGAAAACAATTGGAGAGCGCCCATCTGCGGTGACAGCGGCCCAAACCATTATTTGTGGCGGGTGCTGTCTCTTGGTGGCCAACTTACTTTGAGACCCTTTGTTAAGAGTTTACGAATTGCTCAATTGGAAAAATTTTTTCGCGTCGGATGCTGCGGTCGGATATTTTCAGTTCTTTAGCCATTTGATTGGCACTACGTCGTGGATTTTGCTCAAGTCGCTTCTTCACTTTCCAAACCATCTCACGTTGCATTCTTTTGTGGCGTTTTGCGATGCTACCAGTATCTTTGTAATGAGTGATGGTGCGATAAACAAAAACTTTATTCACGTTAAGGTGTTTGAGCTCACGAACAATTGTTGCCTGTAATTTCCCAACTAAATATGAAGCAATCACACTATTACGTTTGAATTCCATCGCTGATCACTTTTTTTGTGTTCACTTTTGACAAAACGCTTTTGAACACTTGTGAACAATACTTCGAACTGCCATTTAGAAAATTTATAAACAGCTGATTCCATTATATAATTCCTATATCGACAGAAAAATAAAATTTGTTAGAAAATTTTAGTATATTTGATTTAAGGTAGTATCAACTCGATTTTATCTATTTTTCTCAATACCACGTCCTATTAACATGCCACTTACTAAAAGCTAAAAATTACGAGTATAGTCAGACGGCTATCCGAAAATCCTTATATTAGTTATATAGGGCCTAAGTCAAGTGTTTGCTCAAATTTATCTATTTTTGACACAAAGGTACACCGTTATGAGTAAATTGCGCTTTCCCATTTTCGTTGAGTTAACTCACATATTGACCGCTATATGCGCTACAAAGTCAACCGTAAATTCGAAAATCTTTATATTAGGTATATGGTGGCTACGGGAAGTATTGGTCCGATTCAACCAATTTTTAACATACAGACATACCATTATCAGAGAAGGATTATTGCTTAATTTCAATTTTATATCTCACACATTGCCTGCAATTTCCGATCAAAAGTCAATTATAGGTACTGGGATCCAAATATTCGGTACCTAGGGGCTTGAACACTTTTTGTTGGATGTAAAAAATTGTTGGCCACACACACTTAAGACATTATTCGTGCAAAGTCTTATCCCGTTGTATCTATTGCTTCTTGATTTGTGTACTGGAAAGTAAAATAATGAACTGGAATTTCAAATTGTGAAATTTGAAAAGTAGGCGTTTTTGTACTGTGACATAGAAATATAAGAAGAATGCCACGTACTAAATTGTGTCGAAATCGGTCGGTCGTATCCCGAGATATGGGATTTCACGAAAAAGTGGGCGGTGCCACTTTTATAAATTCAAATGGAGTTGCGTATGTGTCTCAAACACCATTGTAATTAAATAAGTTATTGCTAATCTGAGAGTAGATGTGTGAGTACTTCAAAGCAAATACAAAATTTCATATACAAAATGTTACTCATACGCTCGGCTGTTTTAATTCTATTAACAGGTGTAGTAGAGGATCGCTTTGTCGAATTTAAAAAAAAAAACCTCACATTTTATTATAATCGGTCTGAATATCTGCTATAAAAATAACATAAAAAACAAGAAAAATCAATTTCGGTAAACAATCGTCTCTGCTGATCATTTATATTTAAAAGAGCATTCTTCTTAACCTGTGTTCATAAAAAACCAAAGATAATCGGTTTGCCATTTCTGTCAATAAATAAGTAAGTAAAAATAGTTACTCGTACATTCCTCATTCTATACATTTTCCAGTTGTCTCTACTTAACTGCACCAACATGTCATTCACAGGCGTTGCTATCTGCAAACGCGGAGTCCACATTTATGCAAATTAAATACACATTCACGTAACGTATTTATTGTAGTAGCGCGCCTGAAATAGTTAAATATCATCACTTTTATTTAATATTTATGCGAAAAAGCGGCAGTTCAAAAAATCAAATAAATTTTTTATATGATATTTTGTAAATTGAAAATGTTGGTATTATGTTTCCTTAATCCTCATTTCATTTTACAAATTTAAAATATCCGTTTTCCTTTTAAGAAAAGCTACATCACTGAAAATTTAATAATAAAACATCGAATAATTTAATGTACTGTGCATTTTAAAAATAATATTTTCGTTTTCTAAAGTGGAGGTAGCGTTTATTGAATAGAGTGTTGTAATTTTGAAAAATACATTATTTTCTTATAACGGACGATTGTTCCATACTTGCTTTGTCTATTATAGCCTGACATCTTTGATGGCAACTTGCCAATTTTCCGCATGTTCCGAATGAAGTGACCTCCAGTTATATTAAGAAACCGAAATGAAACCTTTCATTGAAGTTAAATGTTTTTTGATATTTTGCTTTCATTAAAGTCCAAACCTTCTCTATTGGAAAGTCGCCTAGTGAATGTGATGGTCAATATACAGCATTAATATGGTAATCTTGTTTCCACTGAGTACAGAGTCTGGTTTTATGGTCCGGCTCATTTTCTTCTTGCAGCACCCAAACATGGCATTGGTGCCATAAAGAAACTCAATAAACCCTTTTTATACAATTTCATAATTTCTACGACACTCATATTTTCTATGCAGCTCGTCAAAACTGCATCAAATATGCATCTTTTGGGTGTGTTTAACCCTCCTTTGAATAAATCTGTGCCCCTTTCTTGACCAAACACGTTGAAAGTGGTTGAACAATACACAAAATGGATCATCTGCAGACACATTGCAACATAAAATAAGTAAAGCAAATAACTGCCGAAGGGAATTCAGCAGAACTTTTTAACAAGCCATGTCCGAAGTGAAGACATCACATTATTAGGACTGATCTGGGTGGGGCTGTTATTTGGCCACCTAAGTCACTCGACTTGAGTCTTTAAAACTTTTTTATAAGCGCATCAAGTCAATAGACCAAATTGATAAATTAACTACAACTTTGAGTTAGAAACCAAATACTAATGTTTTTTAGAGAATGCAGCACCATATTAGATGAAGTTAGATTAGCCTGGTAAGTTCGAGAGCCCCGAATAGATCAGTTATGATCCTTAGCTATACCAGATGATGCTCTGTTATTTCAACAAGTTTTGTGACCTCTTCCAGTGTCTCATACCGTGGGTTCTCAGAATGATTAAATTGTTGCCCTGCAATGCCTTATGTGGACGTTGAGATTTCTTTCCCAATTGAAATGTATGTAGTTAGTGCCTGTCAAACCATCACTACCACTCTATGCCCGTATGTATGCTATATGTATATAATTATACCCTCTGAAACAGTGTTCAACAATCAGCAAACACCCTATCATTCATGCAAATTGCTTTTTAAACGCCTTGATGATATTATTATGCATGCAGAATTTATTATAACTCAAAAGCAATAACAATTACTTCGCTCAGTGATGGCACGTAAAATTTTGTGCCGTCATTTCTCCTTTTGAAATCAATCAAACGGTTCCCAATAAATGCATATTCACGTATGTATATATACTGTGACAAAAAAGAAGCCGGAAAATGTAAATAAAACGCAAAATATTTAATTATTTAACAATATTTATCTTGTCGGCTTCAAAGTAATCCCCACCAGACGTAATACAGTTATGCCAACGATTTTTGCCGTTCTCGGAAATACTTTTCACAAGAAGTTTTTGGAATTACCTACATCCCTTTTCCAATACCTGAAGATGGTGGTTGATGCATTCAGAGGACCTCTCAATCAGAGTTTCAAAAGTGCCTCGACAGTTGCATCAAACGCATAGAAAAGTGATACATTTTAATGGAGAATACTTTGAAAACCAATAACGCGATGATACTTGTCCTCCAGTTCAGAAATATTAAGGCAACCCTCAAATATTATTAATTCCAGCTTGCAAGAAAGTCAATATTTTATTACTGTGGAGAATTACAAGTGATCGTTATTGATTGCGTCAGAGGCCAGTTGAGGAAAGAAATAATTTCTGCCAGCAAACACTCAGTCATACTGTCTGAACGGTCATCATCCCAAATTCCATATGGAAGCTCCTTATTAACAAATGCTCTGCTGTTTATGTATTGTTTGAACCACATAATGGGCTCATCTGCCAGTAACCATACTATTCAACATATTTTTCTTATACCACCTTCTAATAGTTTCAATAACACCTACAAGGATTGATTTATAACTGTCAAATAAACTCCAGAAAATTATAAATATTACTTCACAGATTAAAATAACTACTTACCCGCTGGCCGAAACCTTGTCAGCCATTCGCATTAATTAATGGATTTATGCTTCTGCCGTAGAATAGCCAAGTAGTACCTTAAACACAACTTGCATAACTTATTACTTTAGCTGTAATTTCTGCGAAGAGAGATTTTGACGAACTATTTAACACTCACACAGCTATTCTGGATGAGCCGGATAAGCCACCTAAACATATTAATATTTACATATCAACTAGGCCATACTCATATGGTATGTATGTACGTAGGTTGCTATATATATTTCTGGACTAGGCAACACTAACTGTTGCCAGGTGCAATCTGACATTTCCATTGGAAAGTCTGACATTTTTTAGCATAACATCACTCAGAACGTTTTGTCATTTAATCGTGAATTGTTTTATTTACAGGGAATTAAAAAAATCATCTCGGCCAAAAAATGGAATTAACTCGTGAACATTTTCGTGCGATCATTTTTCACAACTTTCGATGTGGATTATCACGACAAGAGTGCATCGATGAACTAAAATCTTTGTATGGCTATGAAGCACCATCCTATAGCACTGTGAAAAACTGTTACAACGAATTCAATCGTGGCCGACGCTCGCTCAAAGACGAATTCCGTGAAGGTCGTCCAAAAACAGCCGTTGTGCCAGAAAACATCGATGCCGTACGTGAACTGATAATGCAAAACCGTCATGTAACATACCTTCAGATAGAGGCATGCCTATGCATTTCTCCCACCAGCATACATTCGATATTGCATGAACACCTGGCCGTAAAAAAGGTTTGTTCTCGTTGGATCCCGCACAATTTGACAAAGGCTCGTGTGGATTGGTGTAAAGAAATGCTGAAAAAATACGATCGCGGTGCTTCAAAAGACGTTTATAAGATCGTCACAGGTGACGAATCATGGATCTATGCGTATGAGCCCGAAACAAAACAGCAATCGACCGTGTGGATCTTCCAAGACGAGCCAAATCCAACGAAAAAAATTGATAAATATGCCTATTTTCTTTATTAGGCCAGAAATGTATATAGCAGCCCTCGTATGTATGTATGTTAGCCATTGTTTGAACCTATGTTGTGTGACCTTGGGTTTGTTTTAATGTGCGTACATTAACAAACAGTTGCTAAAATGTATTTTTATTTTAAGAACCCATGGGTTATCATATGCAAACATCTTATCCTTAGTATTGTTTGTGTTATTGTCTGTTGAATGCTATCCCTGCTAACCACGGCTACCTGCCTGTGACAAAAATTCCAATCCAACTACACATTTTTTCTCTATACACTAACACCAACGCACATTTTCGGGTTATGTTTTGTTTACCTAAATGCCATGAAAACAAGTTTGTTTCATTTCTTGATTTATTTGAAAGAGTGCCAAGGAGAAAACATAATTGTCAATAGTGACAATAGAAAATCCCAAAAAGGGTAATAAAAAAAACGATTGAAAGACGCATGTCTTTCGTGATCGTACAAGAAGGTAAGTAAATGAATTTTGTGTGATTTTTTTAACAATATTTTGAAAATAATTGCTTCATTTATTTTTATAGCATTGGAAATCAGAACTGAATTGGAAGTAGCAGCAGCAGCTATATCATCAGAAGCGGCAAATATCAATTGTTCAGTAAGTATGTCAAAAAAGTGTGTGTTGTTTGAAATTGGACTGCGCAGTCCAATATAATAAGCAAAAATAAATACATACATATGTATTTTATGCAATATAATATGTGAAAACAAATGTTTGTTTTATATTTTAAACGATCAAATAATATTTATCTTTTCTTTCAGATGTTGGTATTATTTTTATTTAATTATTCTTTCTTTTCAGATTTTATCACTATCTTTATTTAACTAATCTTTGCTTTCAGATTAAATTCTGTTTGTGTTTAATATATTTTATTCTTTCAGATAACATTAATCTTTTTTCAGATATTATTATCATTTTATACAATTAATCTTTCTTTTTCTTTTAGATATTACAATGTAATTATTATTTATTTTCAGGTATTAATAACCTTTATTTGATTTCAGATATTTGTCTTTTATTATCTTCTTTCAGATATTAAATATTTCTTTAAATTAAATATATTTTTATTTATATAAAAATTATAATAAATTTTATGTAAAAATGTAAAAAATAAAATAAAATAAAAATTTTTAAAATTAAAAAGTTTTGTTTGAAATTTTAAGAAATTTTTAAAGTAGGAATCAGAAAATGCAACCACCCATGATTTTTTCCGCAACACTTTTCGTATTTGTGTAACTGCTGGTATTCTCCAAAGAAATCGCTGGAGGTATGTATATTGATTTGGTCGCCTGGTTGACCTTGCTGTGCCTCCATTCACAGCCGCTGAATATTTCATGAATGGCAGTTAGGTCACTGCGTTTAGTCTCTGCTAAAACGGCGTATGCGATCGGTTTTAATGTGGGAATATACACCCGTCTTACAATTTAGCTTTGCCTGTATTTAATTACACGGCTTACTTCATTTTATTTGCCTGTATTTTTTATAATATCAGGGCTTTTTTAAAATAAAACTTTCAAGCTACCTACGAAGTGCTCTCATAGTGTGTGATCTGAGTTTTAAAAGGAAAAATTGAAATATACATACTTATGTAAACATTTACTCAGTGTATATTAAATACAAGGAAAATTTATAGTTTAAGTTCTCTAAAGACGGAGGCCGCAAAAATATAATTATTTTTAAATCGCCTGGTTTTGACGCGAATGTTGCAAATCCATGATTGGAAGGCGAATTTTTCAATAGTTTATGTACAGTGGCTCACAGCCAAAGTGATTAAATCATACAAAATGTACTAAAGAAAGCATTATGATGGCTAAATTCATTTTCCAAAAACTAGAAATGCCATTTAGCAGCGACAGATATACACATTTGATTTATGCTCTAATCAATAACTAAAGCAATTGCAGTTCAATTCAAAATGCATGGGACACAAGTTATTAATTTACAGAATTTATAACATTAAACACACACACACACACATGTATTAAATTGCACACTTGAAAACAACCCCATGTCAAGCAGCAACAAACAACATGCTGTAAATACATACATGCAGTCCACTAATATTAAACATCTATGTATGTTCAAATATATTGAACATACATACACATATACAGAAACAGACACATACTTAAAATGCATTGTCATGCAAAACAATAGCATTCAACAAACAATAACGCAAACATTACTAAGGATAAGATGTTTGCATATGATAACCCTTAGCATACATTTTAGCAACTGTTTGTTAATGTGCGCACATTAAAACAAACCCAAGGTCACACAACATAGGTTCAAACAATGGCTAACATACATACATATAAACATATTTAGTTATTTAGCAGATTTTGAGAAATAGTATATAAGGCTTCCAAATTTAAAAATAAACTCAGAATGAAAGATTTCTGACTTGACGAAAGACAGTTTGAATTCCCCCCACCAGAGGTAAGGTATGAGAAATCTTTGTTGAGTTCAAACGGTGCTGGTGTTTGTACTATGTGCGGACAGCTGTCAGTCATTGATCGGACGCAGATTTAGTGTACACCAGAAAACTTGGAAGGAAAATTCCAGGTGCATTTACTTATTTGAAATATTTTAATCAATATTGTAATTTTTTTATTACAGAAGGAAAGTTAAGTAACTAGTAATGGCCACGAGTTCTTCCCAAACACTTGCTCTTCAGAGAAATTGCAGTGAACAGAACCATTTCATGGAGAAATTAATGACGAAAATATGTAGTTTCTACGACGAACAATCTCTAATCGATGTAACATTTAAATTTTCAAACCCAACGGCTCTGTAAGTATTACTTTGTCCTCAGCTTACATAAAATTATACAGATTAATATTTATAATTTTTTTTCAGTGTACCCGCGCATCGTTTGATACTCGCAGCAGCGAGTCCTTACTTCAAGAACCTTTTCAAAGGCAATCAAGGCACTAATCCAGTCATCGAGATAAATGATATCGATAGCGATATTTTTGAGCGTCTAATAACCTTTTGTTATACCGGACAGGTCCTCATTACCGTTAACAATGTCGCTGCCATGCTAAATGCGGCAATCGTTTTGCAATTAGACGATGCCAAAAACCATATTGTGGACTACCTCATGACACATATCGATGAAATCACTTTACAGGGTGCATATACGCTGCAGCTTGAAATGAAATGTGAATATCTTAAGCAGAAAATCATCGAATACGAAACACAGAACTTCATGGAGGTGAGTCTAAATATACACGTAATGTCTCACAATAACGGTACTTGTGTAATTTAAATTTTGTTTCTAATAATACTAGATCAGCCGAAGCGATGAGTTTTTGAACTTTGATGTAGAAAAATTGCAACGTATCTTGGTATCTGACAATTTGAATATAAGCCGGGAGGAAGATGCCTTCGATGCCATAAAACGCTGGTACAATTGCGATGTTCATGCGCGTCAAGAGCAACTGCCACTATTAATAGCTTGTCTCCGGCTTACCCAATTCAATATGGACTTTCTGATGACACACATACAGCCGTTACCTGGATGTGAGCTACTGGCCTTCAAGGCGTTATCGTGGATCAGAGTGCCTAAAGCACGGCCAATGATAAATATGCGATTTACGGAACCACGTGGGATCAGTGCTACAAACTGTGGTGAGAAAACAATCCTAGCGCTTTGCTCAGAGGTAAAAACACACTGCGGCTTATATTCAAAAATGATAATATTAAATTAATATACTTATAATATTTTTGAAATAGCTTGAAATGAATCCCAAGCTGCAGCAATATAAAAAAACTGAGGATAAGTGGCAGGAATATGCGAGTATAAAAACCGATTACCAATGGTATAGAACTATTTTAAAGGATGATAATTTATTATTTATTGGCGGTTGGAAAAGTGGTGCCATCGTTAACATCGTCCGCAGCTGGAATATACGAAATAAGACATGGCAAAATTTACCCGCCATGAAGCAAGCAAGAATTTCACACTGCGTTGTCGAATTAAATGGCAAAATCTACGCGATTGGTGGTTTTGAGGTAATAATGCTTTGTCGTCGGTGGAAAGGTGAATATATCTAAATCTATAATGAATTACCTAACGATAGCGATTGTGAGCTTTACCAATTTCTTAAGCTTAATGGTGAAAGAACTTTAGACTAGATGTGTTAGGGTAGTATGGATGGTAAACAAAATAAGGAACTTCGGCATGAAAGAAGGAGGGAATTCAGTGAAATGTTATAATCTGATTGAATCTGACTTTAGAAAACTCTAACATTTTGACATGGTCAACGATTAATTTAGAATAATTTTAATTGTTTATTAGCAGACTCTGAAAAGTGGCGAAATGACGCTTCAGTTTACTAATATACATACATTCTTTTTTCATTGCGTGTGTTTGTTTCCAGATATACGACTTCCGATGGTTGGGAGTTCGTAAACAGCTTGATTGTTGGACGATATTGCTGCAGGTGCAGTGACATTAAATGGTAAAATTTATATAATGGGTAATGGCACAATAAAATCCGTCGAATGCTACAATCCAGATTCGAATACTTGGACTTTTTGTGCGGAGATGACAGAATTTTACCATTTACCTTGTGTAAGTTAGTTTAAATTATAATTATTAATATTAGTGGAACGTTCATCAAGTCATGATTTGGTAGTATGAGAAGGAGTTGAAGAACGGTATATGACGCCTTTACTTATTTGACTCCATGGATTTCTTTTACTAAAGACGGATGTACGGAATTCGTATTCTGTCCAGAGTTTTCAAATTTATTTGTGAAATGCTTATAATAACAGATTCCATTTGATTTCACCGTTGCAAGAATTCCCTAAAGTTTTCAAAACCAGCAAAAGTAACTCCGCTTCAATAAAAATGACCGAAATTGTCTAATAGAAAATAGTCACTGATTTAATTAGTCGCCCTCTTAACTCTATTAAAATGAAACAAAACGTTTATTGCTACTTTTTATATTACAGATCGCAGCACATAATGGTTACATTTATGTTGTAAGCTTTAGAGGTGTTGAACGGTACGATCCTCAGCAAGACACATGGTCACAGGTACATATATTTAGTTGATTTTCGCCGATCGCTTTTGGTCAAACTGAAGATTCTTGAAAATATTTCGCAGATTTGCTCTTTGGTAGTTGGTCTTAGTGATATAGCTTGCATTTCGCTAGACAATAAACTATGGGCTATTGGTGGCAAGTCTAAATCTTTTGACAAGTCATGTGTATCAGCCTTTGATGAAGAAAATTCCTGTTGGATAGAAAGGTGCTCATTACCCGAAAGTAAAGTGCGTAACAGTTTTGTGGTGCCTGAATCCTTGCTGTCGTCGATGTAAATAATGTAATTATTGTTCCGTTTTTCGATCTAGCAAATTATTTTATAATAAATTATCTCATAAAAATAATATAAAACTTCACTATTGTCATACAAAAATAATTATTTTAGAAGCAGGGAATGGTCCTAAATGCACTTTAACAGAAAGTTAGGAATCCGTAGTGTGAGTCCAATTCTAACATCGGTAGAATCCACAAGTTTGACGACTTCTTCTTCTTCTTAATTGGCGTAGACACCGCTTACGCGATTATAGCCGAGTCAACAACAGCGTGCCAGTCGTTTCTTCTCTTCGCTACGTGGCGCCAATTGGATATTCCAAGCGAAGCCTGGTCCTTCTCCACTTGGTCCTTCCACCGGAGTGGAGGGCTTCCTCTGCTTCCCGCGGCGGGTACTGCTCAGAATACTTTCAGATCTGGAGTGTTTTCATCCATCCGGACAACATGACCTAGCCAGCGTAACCGCTGTCTTTTAATTCACTGAACTATGTCAATGTCGTCGTATATCTCGTACAACTCATCGTTCCATCGAATGCGATATTCGCCGTGGCCAACGCGCAAAGCACCATAAATCTTTCGCAGAACTTTTCTCTCGAAAACTCGCAACGTCGACTCATCCGTTGTTGACATCGTCCAAGCCTCTGCACCATATAGCAGGACGGGAATTATGAGTGACTTATAGAGTTTGGTTTTTGTTTATCGAGAGAGGACTTTGCTTCTCAATTGCCTACTTAGTCCGAAGTAGCACCTGTTGGCAAGAGTAATCCTGCGTTGGATTTCTGGGCTGAACGGCTGTTTTTGGACGACATTCACGGAATTCGTCTTTGAGCGAACGTCGGCCACGATTGAATTCGTTGTACCAGTTTTTCACAGTGCTATAGGATGGTGCTTCATAGCCATACAAAGATTTTAGTTCATCGATGCACTCTTGTCGTGATAATCCAGAGATGAATTTTTTAATTCCCTGTAAATAAAACAATTCACGATTAAATGACAAAACGTTCTGAGTGATGTTATGCTAAAAAATATCAAACTTTCCAATGGAAATGTCAGATTGCACCTGGCAACACTTAGTGTTGCCTAGGCCAGAAATATATATAGCAGCCCTCGTATATAGGCCACAATAATTAATTTATTTAATTTGAACCACTATGACACGGTCTTTAAATAGGTGAAAAAATGGGGACGCTAAAAAATATTTATTCTCAAAGTGGGCAGTAGACAAAATAAGTTTGGGAACCACTGGTCTAGACGGTCATTTTACTTAGAAACCATGTCAGTAAATCGATCGTATAGTTTGGGATATATACAAATTGTTTAAAGCTACAAGAGAATGGCTCCCTAGCTATTAAAGAATCGACCAAAGGATATTCTTTTATGATATACTTTTTAATTGACACTGATGAAAGGTAGAATGTTTACTTGAGTTAATTTCTCTATAAACTATGTGTGTCGCTATATGACTTATTGTTTTAGGTTTTTACAAACAACTGAATAAAACGGTAATAACGAATACTGGAAGAACTACAGTAACAGAAATTTCAAAATCAAAATCATATTTGGTATGATGGCATAATATGACATGAAAGAGGTGAAAAAATTTCATAAAAAGGTCCGGCTTAGGCACTCCATATTCTAAAAGGCTTCTATGAGATCATTCTATATTATTTAGGATGCAAAATTAAGTGCTCCTGACATATTTATTTATCGCACTTTTAGTAATTTTCAATATAACTCTTACATGGGAGTGGGCTGTTATATCTGATTTCATAGTGTTTAAAGAGCTACTTTAAGGACTTGTTCTCACTTGCCTATGCCCACTTTTGAAACATTTTCAACCCACAGATGCCCTTTTATACCACGATTTCGTATATCGTATCACAGTTTTACATGTTTATGTGAAATTTAGTTATGCCTCTATATAGGTACGTCAAGAATAGGCACTCTTTGGGCACTGTAATGATCCGACTCCGCCTATCGGCAATATGAATACTAATATCAAGTTTGAACAAGCTATCTCAATTTTTACTGAAGTAACCACTTGCACTGCAAGACGGTCTGAAGGATAGACGGTTATCTGAAATTCAAGTCAGCTTCGCATTCAGTTCATTTAGATACATCTAATCCTGTATATGTCTCGATTAGTGTTACAAAGGTGAACAAAACTCCTCTACTTTGTGCAACATGCGAGAGTATAAAAAATGAGCTGGGTTTCTTTTAGAAATGTTCGTTCAACTTATGTTAATATTTCTTTTAACAGATGATATCAAAAGGAAATATACTGCCATCCATAAGTCTACATTTTATTTCAAATTCAGTAAAAATTTATACAACTTAGAAATCCTCTTTTACACATTGCTAATAACACTGAAACTACCGGGCGTATGAGTAACATTTTGCTTACACTCGTATAATTCGGTTTGAAGTATTTGGACATCTACAATAGAACGTGAAACAATTATTTTCAAAATCGTTAAACTGATTTAAAAACAGAAATGTAAAACAATTCTCTTACGTTCTCTTCATCTGCACCTATAATAGGTTAGGAATAATTCATAAAAATACAATTGTGTTTGAGAGCATATATAGGAATACTTACTCCTAAATGTTTAAATGCAAAGATACAACAAATAAAAACCCAATTCGATTTTATGATTTCCAAAGTTTTTAGTTTAATTTTCTGGCGTTATTTTTATCAAACACACATATGAAAATATACCTTAGTGAAATTTATATTTTTGCTAAGCTACTTTTTATTGTGAGCAAAAAATAGGATTTACCAAAGATGTTACTAGGTCAGACGCACTTTATAGCAATAAATTATATTTTGGTATTGATACTTATTTTGCTAAAGCTGCCAATTATTACAAAAGGGAGTAAGTGAACATGAAAAGTCAGAGATATTATATTTTTGTACAGCAAGTGTACTATTTTTAATAGCATATCCAAGCAAATAAATAAAATTTATTCAGAAATAACTGAGGGCGTTCGCCAATAAACTACTCTTCTTATTCCGCTTAAACTTAATACAAATTCGGCAAGGGCTTTCTAAAACATAGTGGCTTCACGCAATAAACTTCTGCCAGTCACACATACTAAGTGCAATTGCTGTGTGTCAGTTTGTTCCCTGTCTGAAGTTGAAAATTTCCAAAATTAGCTGGCTTATTCTTCATGCTTATTATAGACCAATATCTCTTATTCAAATGTCAGTCACTTTTAAAAAGAATGACTTAATTAAATTCAATATTCAAGGATTATTAAATAAAAATTAAACAATTATCTAAGAAGCGCTTTAAAGTGGATAATAATTTTGGTGAAACACGTAAAGAAGGATCATTAAAAGATATGAAAATCCTTTATGCCTACGAATACTAAGAGCACTTTTATAATATACTTACTATAAATATTTACTTTTTAATAGAATTTTATTGAATAGAATTAGAACGGAACTGAGCCAAGATGACGTTATAAAATACAAAATATTAATTGCATTTGAGAGAGGTTACAACCCATTGCTTACTATTATTAAGATAAAAAGCTGCCAATTGAAGAAATATTTCCTGAAAACTAAGACGATAAAATTTCTGACTGTTTAGTAGTGGTAATTGTCTCATTATTTCTCATAGTGCCCATCTCGAGTTGTAAAAAAGCTATTTGTTTGTTATATTCCGTCATTCATACCCACTTACTAGATCCAACGCTACCCGTTTGTCTTGGTTTCGTTCCGGTTCTGCTGAATCTTTTCCCAAATTATTTCAAAATTTAGGTAAAATTTTGTTCACATATCCACAGCTACCCATGCCTTTATCCCGTATTTACTTGTCCTCTAAAATAAATTAAACGCTCATCGACTGTTACGTTTTCATAGGGAACAAACAGTAGTGGTACGTTAGCTAAGTGACATTACAACGAAAAATATTAGTCGACCATGAACTTCATCTCAAAGACTGCGGAGACTTTCTCCGTACGACCTTTAAACGCCCGTTTCTAAATTAGATGTATTTTAGCAAGTACATATTATATAAATACGGCATTTGAAGTACCTCCTAATATCAAAATATCCAAAAATCCATTAAATTCTATTTCATCAATTGGTTTATATTTCCCTCCAATTTTTCGGCGCTCTCGATGTTGGTGAACTCTATTACAGGTAAATTTTTCTTTTATATTTGATATTCGGTGAACTGAATATACTGTAACCAGGGTGTCGTCGAATTATATTTTGTTCTGGCTCTAGTGCTATTGGTTGCTGTTGGTTAAAAGAACACGGTAATGTTACTTGCAAGTATATCAGCTTCAGCAATACTGGCTTCTTCTTCACTAGCAATGCACCATACTTTTCAGAAGATTTCCATCTGACAATTCTTCCAATACATTCTCATCGTCCTCAAAATCACTATACTTATCAATATCTACAATGTCTTCCATTACTGGGGATGTTCGAGCAAGCAAAATAACTGCAGCAATATTGCGACAGTGTTGTTTTTCTGCAGATACTCAGCTGATACTTACATTGCAACATTTTTTGCGTCGAATATGATGCTTTGCGATACTGCCGCAGTGATTGAGACTCGAACATCCCCACTGTCTGTATATGGGTTTCTGTTAGACGACAAATTTGCTGAATCAGATAATACTCCATCGAAATCAATCAAAATACTCACCGATGCTCGGTTACGTTCCATTTTATAAAATATCTACAATGTCTTATATGTTTTTCCTTAAATTAAAGAACATGTTACATATCTATGCAAATACATATTTACTACACCAGTAGCAGACAAACTGGTGGATTCAACCGATTTTAGAATTGGTCTCATATTACGGATTCCTAACTTTCAGTTCAAGCGTGTTTTGCACCATCCCCCGCTTTCAAAGTAAATATTTTTGTATGACAATAGTGAAGCTTTATATTATTTTTATAAGATAATTTATTATAAAATTATTTGTTAAATCGAAAAAGAGAACAATAAGTACATTATTTTTATTCACATCGGCGATAGCAAGGATTCAGGCACCACAAAACTGTTATACACTATACTTTCGGGTAATGAGCCACTTTCTACCCAACAGAAAATTTCTTCATCAAAAACTGAAACACATGTCTTGTCAGTAGATTTAGATTTGCCACCAATAACCCACAGTTTATTTTCTAGCGATACGCAAGTCATCCTACCAGGACTAACTTCCAAAGAGCAAATCTGCGAAACGTTTTCAAGAAAATTCAGTTTGACATCAAGTGAATGGTGAAAATCAACTCAATATATGCACCTGTGACCATGTGTTTTGCTGAGGATCGTATCGTTCAACGGAAATGTGGCTGCACTCATCCCCATTGCTCAAGACATAAATGTGACCTTTATGTACAGTTACCTGTAAAATAAAT